>NC_047110.1:56213037-56328037 GCF_902500255.1 Thalassophryne amazonica
AGAGAGAGAGAGAGAAGAGGGAGCAAGATAGGGAGAGGGAAAGAGAGAGAGAGAGAGAGAGAGAGAGAGAGAATGGGAGAGAGGGACAGAGCGAGAGAAGAGGGAGCAAAAATGGGAGAGAGGGGGGAAGAGAGAGAGAGAGAGACAGAAGAGGGAGCAAGATAGGGAGAGAGAGAGAGAGAGAAAGAATGGGAGAGAGGGACAGAGAGAGAGAGAGAGAGAGAGGATCAGGTCTGAGTCAGTGTGTATTTCTTCTTATTTGGGATACAGAGTATAGTCAGAGTCTGAGGATTAGCTGCTGTTTCTCATGAAGCAAAAACTGCTTTCAGGACACCTTCCAGTCTTTTCTTTTATCTCCATCTTTCTAGCTTTCTGAAAAAATAAATAAATAAATAAATAAATAAACAAACAAAAATCAGCTCTGTTGGAAGTGAGGAAGAAGAAGGTATCAAACTTCGATGAAGATGTGTAAACGCACAGAAAGAACGACAGACAGAGACGTCTGGAGGATTTCACGGCTCCTGCAGGCTGTAAAACAGAGTTTAAAAGAAAACAACCACAACAAAACAATGTGGATCCGCAGCTGGAAGGAAGCAGTGTTATGGCTGCTTTATGGACTGTGCCCGTCCAATCACAGCGCTAATTAAGCAAACGCAGTGTGAGGATGCTGCGCCTGTCGCATAGCGTCACCCTGCAGATTACACCGTTGTTTACTCGAGCCAAAAACACTTTGTACTCCGTGACTGCTGCAGCGCCATGTTGACACTGCTGTTTTATTATGAGCAAATACGCTTTTATTTATTTATTTATTTTCTTTTTTCCCGTGCCTTCCCTGCTTGAAACAGTGTTGGCGAGGCGGGGCCCAGGAGGCTGCACATTCTATTTCATTTCCATTTGAAAAACAGTGCAGTGGAAATGACAAACACGTGAGGCCTGCTGAGGAGCCTTCGGGCCAGTAATGTAAATAACAGGAATTAATCATCTTCCTCCCCGAAAAAAGAGGGAGAAACACTCCTCACAGTCACAGGAAAGGTCACAAATCCAGTCCATGTTTTCACATCTGCCAAACAAGAAATGACAGAGGTGTGACACGCCCCTAATGCATGTAGTCTTGCTGGTGTCGCCGACCGAACGGTCCTTCTCTAAAAATTGGTCCGCACTGCCTTCACTGCGCATGCGTCATTTGGGACCAGAGCAGCACGTCTGAGTCTGACGCGCTACACCCAAAGCGATCAAAATGAATAATGTGATTATTAAGCATCAGATGACAAAGTAAAACATCTTAAATCATTCTGAAGTCAGTTTTAAGCAGAAACGAGGTGATAATCAATGAGTCGCTACTGACGCTTTGAAATGATGGAGGTGCAGCAGTTTGTCTGGCTGCTGTGCACTCCTTGGAGCGACATCTCTGCTATTTTGGCATTATGGGATAGCTCGCACCTACAGATTGAGCTTGCCGGACTGCTTTCGTCACCCTGCTCAGTGTGCCGCTCTCGATGGAGCGACAACACACAGAATGTGTCTCTTCTCAGATAGATCTCTTTCAGTGCAGCTTCTTGCTCTGACTTTAACACGAAGTTAACACCCAAGTCTTTCATCGCCAACTTTAAATGGTAATCAAAACATTCCAATCGTATCTTTCTGAACTCTTCCACATCAAACTCCATCGTGTCAATGTTTAAAATGGGCTTGAGCAATAACAGGTGAAGTTGCTCATAAACTTTTTAAAGTTTCTTAAAAATGTATTACGGACACTTAAAACTTCAGTTATCTTTAGAATTTTATTAATGGTAAATTTTAGAATTAATTTAGATGAGATATGCTCATTATCTCACAGGAATATATCACAATTATCTGGGAACTACGTTTTGCGCAGGAATTCATCAAGCATGTTGGCCGTGGGCGAGTACTAACACAGAATGTACAAAAACTGTATAGTAGTTCGGCCAAAACGAGAGCGTCCACTTTTAGTTTGCCATAAGCTAAGCTAGTGGCATGTGTGAGAGTATGGCTGCAGCGCTCTGATCGCTTCCCCCGTCTTTTATGATGAAATAATGCCGAGTTTATGTGGAAATGATTGTTGTACAAAAGCTTCAGATATCTGTCGCTGAGATAAATGATGACTGGAGCGCAGTTTGAAGCAGAAACGAGGTGATAATCGGTGCACCGCGGCTGATCCATAGAAATGACACGTGCAGTGAAGGCAAGGGGGGACCAGTTTTTAGGGGGGGACTGTTCGGTCTGCAACACCGGCTTTGTGTGCACGGCTGGCGCATTTCTTCAAGTTTCAGAGCCTGCTTGTGGACGTGCACAGCTGCCATGTTGTCTGTTTGAGTGAGCTTTGTGGGACACCTTTTTTTTTTTTCTCAGAGGCTGAACCATCTACTTTTAGCTGACAGCAAATAGTTGAGCAGAACCAATTTAATCTTGTTTTTCAGCCCAAGATGACATACGGGAGAATAAAGCAGTGAAGCTTGTCCTAACTCTCCTGGCGGAGCCAGTCAGTACGGCCAGCCGTACACCGAGAAATAGACGGTAATTGCAAAGTGTTGATTTGAACTTTATAGGCATCATGGGAAGCTGTGCAGCACACTGTGGCATTACCATACTCTGGGCAGAGACATACTCCAACCTGCTCCTACCTACTCCAGCAGTTTCCAGGGAAACTAATTTGCAGCTGAGGAAAATACTAGCTGACAGATCAATTCGCCAGTTGTACCTTCAATTAACAGACAATTCAGCCTTATAGAGATGAGAATCCGCCGGGTGGGTTTTGGCATGAAGTGAATGAGCGTGCAAATGTTGCTTTCACACTAAAGCAACAGCAAGCTGCATGTACATTACAGCATGTCATGGTGGGGGAGAGTTTGACATTTGGACAATCATATAGAGTTTTTGTTTTTTTTCGCCTGAAGTTCTTGTGCATTGAGGAGAAATGTACTGTGCCTCTTAGAACCCAGAACACGTCAGATTTCAGACAACACAGACAATAGCAGAAAATTCTTACATATGCAAATATATAAAAAAAACTAGAGCACCGCTCCTAGAGCGCAAACCTCCCCCAACACTAGTTTACACTTTCACAAAATTTTACCTTGGAAAAAATGTCACGGTCAAAGTCCTGGTAGAAGTGGCTTTTGTGGTTTTTGTGGTGTTATCTATATGAGAGTGATTGGGGCACATTTGATTAAGCTATAATGTGAAAAATTCATTAAATGGGGTTTTCAATGGCCACAAAATCTGTAATCTGGGTTAGATCTGGATCCAGCTTTGTCACTGAATAAAAGATACCATCCCACATAACACCCTTAAATATGGAAGAAATTCAATGTTATATAACAGAGTTATGAATTTGTGAATATTCATTCAATATTAAACAATAGGGATTCTGAAAGATTTTTCTTGACTTTGGCTTTTGACCTGTAACCTTGAAAATTGAATCAGTTCTTGCCTATCATGATATGAAACTTCTGTAAAAATGTCATAACGATATATGAAAAAATGTGGGTTACAGGCTACTCACAATCAAGCAGTGGCAAAAACATACTGTTACCTCCGCCAACAAAGTTGGGCAGAGGTAATTTTAAAAAAAAACTAGTGTGTTGTCCGTGGGGCTCCACAGGCTCTAGATTGGGTAGTGTTTATCAAACAGGTAACTGACATTTTTCAAGGGTGGTAAGAAATTATGCAATGTTTCTATAATGAGTTGGAATGGTGTGTGAGCCCAGAATCAACAGTTTTAGAAGAGGAACTCACCCCTTTTATTTCCTGTTAATTCTGTAATTTTTTAATATTAATTTACTTCTTAATGTATTTACAATTTGTTTAGGTTCTTGTTATCATATACACATTATTATTATTATTATCATTATTATTATTACTTCTATTTTGTCATTTGATTTTTAAATGGGCCACAATGGAAATAAGTGTTTTCACATTCTTGTGCCATCCATGTGTTTTTAAAGTATTTACAATTATATTATGTAGTGACATTGAACTTGATAAATAAAATCACCCACCGCACTCATGATTTTAATATAAAGATGACTTACCCCTTGCTGGAATGGCGTGTGAGTCCAGAATGTAATTATCAGTGTCCATTGTTCAGTGTTGTTTGCTAATATCTGTAGTTTCTCCAAAAAGATTAATCCTATCAATGTTCCATTTTGGCGCCATTTATCCTTGACCCAAAATACATAAGCATACCAAATTCAAAGTTATATGCATGCACGCACACATACACACACACACGCACGCAGAGCTTTTTGTCTTTTCTGCATTCTGCCGCAAGCAGGTGCTTTTATTTTTACACACACCCACAAACAGAGACGGTGGCGGAAGAAATCAAATGCACTACACTTTTCACTCATGGTAACGGCAACACAACACAACTAAACTAACTAAACCAATTGAACTACAAAAACATGAACCACAATAACAACTTTTAAAACCCCAAAACCCTGAACCTCCATGGTGCATTTCAGCACAACATCCGTTGTTCAATGTTGTTAGCTAATATTGCTAATTTCTCCAAAAATATTATTCTTATCGACTTACTGTTTTTGCAGCATTCATCCCAAACCCAAAATACATAAGCATAACAAACGACAAATGTCAGCTCTCCCCAGTTTCTTTGTGACTGAAGCAATGCACAGATACATGCATACACGCACACAGAGGCCACTTGGCTATAGATGCTTGCAAGCAGAGAGGACACAAACAAATATAAGCTGCAACACAAGCAGTAGTTTAATTTGATAACATTAATTCACTCATTTTCTTTCTTTCTGTTTTTCTGTTGCACACAGCCTTTCATATTTCATATGTCATTTTTTTTATCTTATATTTTGTCTTATTTTGGCACATATTTTATATTTAATCTTAGCATTTTATATTGCTCTCTGTTTAATGTTGCACCATTATATCAAAGCAAATTCCTACTCTGTGAATCCTGTTCACTGGCAATGGCAATAAACTTCTTCTGATTCTTCTGATTCTGATTCTGATTTTCTGTACCCGCTTACTCCAATTAAGGGTCACGGCGGGGGTGGAGTGGGATGGGGGGGACAACACCAAGTAAATTATTCTTGAAAAAGGAAAAAAAAGTGGCGGTGCAGGCAGAAAGATACACCCCCTCAATGGAAATTGCAGTACGACACCAATCAATACGATGCAGAACTTCCAAAAGATCACATCCATGTAAACGTCATTGCATAGCCACGGAGTTGCAGAAGAATAAATCAGGCTTTAGAGTTAGAACCACAAAAACAGACTCATGATCAGTGTGTGGGAGTGGATGAGATGTGCCCTGAGATGCTGAAGTGCTTGCATGTTGTTGGTTTGTAGTGACTAATATGCCTGTACAATGTTGCCTGGAAGGTTGGGACAGTACCTCTGGATTAGTAAACTGGAGTGGTGGTTAACAAACCCCAGAGTGTGTTCCAAATATAGGGGAAAATACACTTCTCAGCCACCCTGGGAAAGCCTATACTAGCATACTAGAGAGGAGACTTAGACCAATAGTGGAACCTTGTCTTCAGGAGGAGAAATGTAGGTTCCTTCCTGGTCATGGAACAGTGGACCAGCTCTTTACCCTCTCACTGCTATTGGGGGGTTGGGAGTATACTCAACCAGTCTACATGTGCTTTGTAGACTTGGAACCGAGTCCCCAGAGGTGTCCTGTGAGGAGTGCTGCGGGAATATGGGGTACCTGGAGTGCTGCATTGCATGATCAAATGTCTACATTACCAAAGTAGGATGAGTTCACTCTTGTGCTACCTATATTTTCACTTTCTATTATTTTCTTTGGGAGGGAGGTGATGATCCAGTTGTTAAGCGTTGGACTTGAGACCAGAGGATCTCAGTTCAAACAACTGCCAGCCTGGAAAATCACCAAGGGCCCTTGGACAAGGTCCTTAATCCCCCAGTTGCTCCTAGTGTGCAGCTGAGTGCCCTGTATAGCAGAACCTTGACATCGATGTGTGAGTGGGTTTGAGCACTTTGAGCTTCTGATTCAGATGGAAAATGCAATCCATTTATTTGAAATGCTCATTATGCCCAAATCAGGAGCTGTGTTCACATTCTCGCTATAACATCAGATCTTTTCACCATGGCTACTCCGGTCAGCAATCCTGTTGGTGATGTTCATGGATAAGATTTCAAGGCTCAGTCATTTGGTCTTACACTCAGGAAAGAGAGAAGCTTGAATATGTGAGAGTGACTCAGCATAGACCCACTGCTTCTTCACATGGAAAGAAGCCAGCCGAGGTGGTTTAGACATCTGATAAGGATGCCCCCTGGTTGTCTCCCTAAGGAGGTCTTCCAAGCATGTCCAACTGGGAGCAGGCCTCAGGGAAGGCCCAGGACATTTCCATGGTGATTTGGGATGATCCTCCAGGAAGATTTAGAGGTCATGGCTGAGGATTGGAAAATGTGGGTTGAGCTGCCTGCTCTGCTGCCACCATGACATGGATGTGGACAACTGGCAGAAAATTAATGACTTAAAAGTCTGGAAATTTGAGCAATACTTCCACTTCTGGACCACACCTTTGCACACTTCCAGGAATCTAAGCAGTACCACAATTCCCACATGACCCAGGAATGGTTCACATTCACAAAATGTGTGGAGCACCGCTCCCTGATCAGCACAGCTGAGTAAGTTCATTTATTTACATTATTCATGATTTTGTTGGAAAGTGCCACCAGAATTGCATTGCAGAAATGCAATGACAATAAACATCTCATCTCATCTCATCTATTCTATTCTATTCTATTTTACTCTTGCGCATATATTTCAGGTTTTATTGATTTATCTGCATAATCAGTTCAAGTCCTCCAAGCACCAACATCAGTTTCTGTTATTGTAGTAGAGAAGCTTGAATCTTTGACTAGACTGGGTTGCTTGACGTGAGGACGTTTCGCTTCAAATCACAGAAGCTTCCTCAGCTAAAATTCTTGCTCTGGTAGTCTGACTTCTGTCTTGACTCTTGTAGAGAAGAATAAACCAGAAGCCAACAAAAGCTGGCTCCTCCTACCGAGGGGTCTGGTTCTGTTGTTAGTACATCTGTTGCATTGTGGATCTTTGCAAAGCATTTCTGTGTTTGTGTGTATTGTCTGAATATGCAGCAGTCAAATTAAACTGTCACATGTGCTGTGGGTAATGTTTGTATTCTCTGTGGTTACGAGTGTTTTTCAATTTGCCAGCTGTTTTTTTGATGCGACTACCTGTTGTTGAACTAATGTAGGTGTTTTGATTTTTGTTTTGTTTTTTCTATTCATGAATGATTTTGCATTTGTTGGTGTTGTCTTAATTTGGACATATTGTGGCCCCTATCAGCTACTGTAGGAAACCGCATCTAGAAGGGCTGTTGCACATGTATTTTTAACAGTAAGAGCAGCAAAAATAGTTTTTTTTTTCCTCCCCCCAGCAAAGGCGATCTATACATAGAGCTGCTGTCAGTGTGTGGGGGAAAGAAAAGAAAACAGCTTTCATCATGGAGGGGAGAGAAGTGTCAGGCCTCAGGGAGGTAGAGACTGAATCAGTCGTATATTTTATAATAAAATTCGCAAGATAAAATTCGACTGCAGGAATCCGATATGGCACGTAGCATAACCAGGCTGCTTCCCCGGAGGATGTGCAGACGAACAGAGCAAAGCTGAAAAACAAGCTTTCCAGCAACAGATTAGCTGGAGCTTTGCAGCAAAATATTTAGAGGAGCTTCCTGATTGTTCCACAAAACACAAAAGTGGATGCAACTGAACTCGTGTTGACTCCTTCCTACGCTTTCTCCACTTTAAATGTCTAAAACCGGAAGAGCTTCACCGTTGCCCTGTTGATTCTGGCGGGGGGGGCGTTGTTGTTGTTGTTGTTGTTGTTGATGGACACAATTATGGGATTTAACTATAAGAGGATTAACATGACAGCAGTTAATGAGACACAGCTGGGACGGGGGACCACAACATGCAAAATGGTATCTCCCCATACTCTGCTGGAGTTACAAATCCATAAACACACACACACATTAACACAGAAGCACATGCTGCCTCTCTGTAACACACACCTAGAGGCCAAGAGACAAGCTGTCACTCAATGTCATAAAACACTCATTACGCAGGGTTTCTTATCCCATTCAAATGAAGCAGATTAATTCATTTCTGCTGGATTTGAAGCATTTATCCGAACAGGACACAGTGGGAATAATAGCTTAATTGCAAGCTCTCCCTAACACATCCTCTGTCATGGGGAAAACATTTCCCTGAAATTATCATTAAACACAAAGGAGTAATTTGTTTACATGAAAAAGTACATAAAATAAATATTCAAGGTTAATCACAGATGATCAATGTCATTTTGTAATTTTAATAGAGGTATACATCTCTCCCCTTTAAAAGAAATACAATACATATAGATACATGGGCTACGATACAACTCAGGGATGATTTAACGTGATTGCTTATCTTCCAAAACATGTTTGATGAAAGACCAGGGACTGTACTACTACGCCGTAGCACACTGGCACAGCCTCTGCTCATCTTTTCTTCACCACTGGAGGGAGCATCATATACAGCTGCAGAAAATACAGGATGGAAGCAGTCGAGAAGAAGAAGCTAGCTGTTGTTAGCATAGCATAAATAGCACAGTATAACTTTACTGTTTTCAACTCGTATGACAGTATTAACAAATTGCGAACCGAATATAAGTTGAAACAGGTGTATTTATGTGTTATACTGCCTACTACAATCAGACATGGTGATTTTATTTTTATCTCACAAAGTTACCATTCCTGTGACCAGTCTCACGGATACGATGGCATTTTAGGGCCACATTGATTTTTTTTTTTTTTTTTTTTTTTTTTTTTAGACTTCGAGAATAAAGTCATAATATTACAAGAATAAAGTCATAATTTTATGAGAATAAAGTCATAATTTTATGAAAAACACCTCATAATATTACAAGAATAAAGTCATAATATTGCAAGAATAAAATCGTAATTTTACGAGAATAAAGTCATATTTTTATGAGAAAAAACAAGTTTCCCAGTCAACACACATCAGCACAGCTAACGTAGCCTAATGCTACCATGTGGAAGCAGCCTTAGAAAGTTTTTTTTTTAAAGAGCCTTAGAAGTAGTTAACTAACCAGTACCTAAAACTTGGGTTTATGAACAAGCAAAACCGTTTATAGACATTTGACGTGGATGCGGTGCAAAAGATAGGAGTCACGGAGGCTGTTTTGTGTTCTGTCAATGTTTCATTTCCAGAATCAAGCTTTTTTTCCTCTTTCACGATTACGAGTTTTTTTTCGTAAATTTACGACTTTATTCTCGTAATATTGCGACTTTATTCTCGAAGTCTAAAAACAAACAAACTAACTAACAAAAAAACAAAATCAATGTGGCCCTAAAACACCGTTGTACATGGGACCCTTGCACCGATTTTTGAACTTAAAAACTTGGTAGTGTCAGCAAAACAAGCTTTATTCATATGATTTATTATGTTAAACTGAATGGTCCATAGTACATTTAGATCAGTTCAAAGGTCCATGTATCCATTTAGCCATATCTTTCACTTTAAAGCCGAATTACCATTTGTATTGGTGAATGGTTAAACATCTCATTTTTATATACCAGTACTGCTTTCAGCAGGGAAATTGGTACGTGTCACACAATAAGATGACAATATTCAGTTATTATTAAAAAATTAAAGCTCACTTGTTAGCCTGCACTAGCAATGAGTAGGCAGCGTATCCGCCCTTTTCAGGTTTCAAATCCCGCAAAATCTCGGAGAGTTCGCCGCGCTGCGAGATCTCAGTAGCATTGAGACGCTCTGATCACGCTGCACTTTAACCGTTGCACATGGACAACAGTATTAACATTGTAACATAAAACTATTTTATATTGTGCCGAAATCTCTCATGAATATATTCTCTGGGTTTTTAGACGTTGATATTGCGTTTGTTTTATGTAAACATGCGAGAATCACAGGCTGTCTCTCTGTTATTTTCAATGGGAGTTGCTGTGAGCTGCGCTTGCTTCCTGATCATGTTGTTCTGGGGGAAAGTGAAGTTTGCTCTTTAACGTCTTGATTATTGTTCTTTACAACACTGTTTGTCCTCTTTGTTCCAGACTAATATATATAATACGAGGGCTGTCAATAAAGTATAGGTCCTTTTTATTTTTTTCAAAAACTATATGGATTTCATTCATATGTTTTTACGTCAGACATGCTTGAACCCTCGTGCGCATGCATGAGTTTTTCCACACCTGTCGGTGACGTCATTCGCCTGTGAGCACTCCTTGTGGGAGGAGTCATCCAGCCCCTCGTCGGAATTCCTTTGTCTGAGAAGTTGCTGAGAGACTGGCCCTTTGTTTGATCAAAATTTTTTCTAAACCTGTGAGGCACATCGAAGTGGACACGGTTCGAAAAATTTAGCTGGTTTTCGGTGAAAGTTGTAACGGCTGATGAGAGATTTTGAGGTGATACTGTCGCTTTAAGGACTTCCCACGGAGCGGGACGTCGCGCAGGGCTCCCAGGCGCCGTCGCCAGCCTGTTTCAAGCTGAAAACCTCCACATTTCAGGCTCTATTGATCCAGGACGTTGTGAGAGAACAGAGAAGTTTCAGAAGAAGTCGGTTTCAGCATTTTATCCGGATATTCCACTGTTAAAGGAGATTTTTTTAATGAAAGACGTGCAAACGGATTGCAGCATCGGCTCGCAGCCGCCGCGACGCTCCGCCACAAGAACAACACATCCGTGTTGATAACCATTTGTAAAATCCAGGCGGCTTTTGATGGCTTTCAGTGGAGTGAGTATCTGAGAAATTGTTTAACAGATGGGCATGTTCCAACTTGTCCTTAAGGCTTCCAACAGAGGTGTTTTTCCTGTGGCGGAGCGTCGTGGTGGCTGCAAGCTGACTTTCATTAAAAAAATCTCCTTTAACAGTGGGATATCCGGATAAAATGCTGAAACCGACTTCTTCTGAAACTTCTCTGTTCTCTCACAACATCCTGGATCAATAGAGCCTGAAATGTGGAGGTTTTCAGCTTGAAACAGGCTGACGACGGCACCTGGGAGCGCTGCACGACGTCCCGCTCCGTGGGAAGTCCTTAAAGCGACAGTATCACCTCAAAATCTCTCATCAGCCGTTAAAATCTTCACCGAAAAGCAGCTAAATTTTTCGAACCGTGTCCACTTCGATGTGCCTCACAGGTTTAGAAAAAGTTTTGATCAAACAAAGTGCCAGTCTCTCAGCAACTTCTCAGACAAAGGAATTCCGACGAGGAGCTGGACGACTCCTCCCACAAGGAGTGCTCACAGGCGAATGACGTCACCGACAGGCTTGGAAAAACTCATGCATGCGCACGAGGGTTCAAGCATGTCTGACGTAAAAACATATGAATGAAATCAATATAGTTTTTGAAAAAAATAAAAAGGACCTATACTTTATTGACAGACCTCGTATGTCTGAAATTCAGTTTGCGTTTATTAAATTCTACGAAGATTAAACGAAGCAGACACGGATTATTTGTTATAATTGTTTTAGCAAGTTTTCAGGGTATCATGCATGCAGTCTTTTATTAACGTGATGAAAAGCATTTAAAATATATATATATTTTGTAGTATAATGTTCATTTACAATTGTCATCATGTGGATTCTCTATGTTGTTTTGACTGCAGCGACTCTCTGGCGCGCAAGGGATTATGGGATACATGAAAACCCTGGATAGGGGAGCAACCATGAATTCTCCTTCTTTTTTCTTCAGTCTTCTAGCCATGTTGCAAAACGAGAAAGGCGGAGTAAAGCCCATTTTATGCTATTCCATGTCCTCAGCTCTGTAGCCACGCAGAGCACTCTGCGTCCTTGCAAACCCCCTCTGAGCCCCTCTCCTTAGCCTGACATGCACCTCCCAAAAATTAAAATATGGCGCAATGGTAAAATACCCTCGGCCAAGCTTCAGATATCTGTCGCTGAGATAGATGATGACTGGAATGCAGTTTGAAGCAGATGAACTGCTGGTGATGCTCAGAAATGACAAATGCACAGTGAAGGCAGGGCAGACTCAATTTTAGGGGGGACCATTCGGTCTGCAACACCGGTTTCACTCCCTCGTCTCCTGTCATATTTAAAAGTGTTTGCAGTGCACCCCATAATTACATCCTGATTATGGATCAAACAGCATAATGTCTGGTAAAGGAAGTCTGTGAATATGGCCGCCTTTACAAGACAGCATTGAAAAACTACAAAGATGCTCAAATGACCAGCAATTCATGGAGGGAAACTGCACATAACATTGGTTTGGAGGTTGATGATTGTATAAAGAAATGGAGGCCGTGGAGGGACGAATTTGTCCGCCTCGAGAAAAAAATAAACCAGCAGCAGCGGCAATGCAGGCGGCAAGAAAGTCCCTGCATTCTTCACGTCATGCCCCCTACTGTTCTGGCAGTAAATTGCATTGCGACACCCAATCAAGGCAACTGAGAACTTTGAAAGGGTCACGCCCACATCAACGCAATTGTGTGACCATCAAGTTATGGAGTTGTAGAAGTAAAAAAAGGGCTTAAGTATGTCCCTTTTGGGCTACTGTATCATGTACTGTATCACTCCCATATAAATACGTATGAGGAGCTCATTCTTAGTGTCACAAGCATGAAATTCAGGGAAAAAAAGTAAATATATTCCTACAAGCTTGTTAAGTCAGGTTTCCCTTTGGCTGACCTTGGCCTGCATTACTCTCAAGAGGTGAAGTCTGGTGTTCAAACATTGAGCCACAAAGATCTTACTTTGTTGCATTAACGTATGAAATCCATCAATCCATTGTTGAACAGCTAACAATAAATCTAGTTTTGTGTGTTATACATCATAGTGTCAAAGTAAGAAACCTTGGGGGTCCTTTGACCTACACATTACTTCAAACAATAAGGTTAGACCTAACTTGTGTGAAGCGCCTTGAGGCAACTTTGTTGTGATTTGCAGCTACATAAATGAAAATTGAAATTGAATTTGGTTTATAGTGAGGATTCGTCCTGTATATGGCTGACGCAGAGATGTGGATTCATGCCTTTTTCTCTTCTAGCTTGGACTATTGTAACAGACTATTTTCTGACTTACCGCAGCCCAGTATTCGAGGTCTCCATCAGGTTCAAAACGTCGCTGCTAGAACCTTGACTAGAAGCAGAATGCTCGATCACATTACCCTGATCTTGGCTTCACTTCATTGGCTTCCTGAGGTCAGATTTTAAGGTTTTATTGCTAACTTATGAAATTATTCATGGACTAGTGTCTCCCTACCTAGCTGACCTATTGAAACCCTACGTACCGGCCCAAGCTCTGCATTCTCAGAATGCAGGATTGCTATCTGTCCCTAAGATTAAAAAGAAGTCAGCAGGCCACAGAGCCTGCTCTTATCATGTTCCTGTTTTATAGAACAATCTGCCTGCTGAGATAAAACAAATGGATTCTGTAGAGTCATTCAGAAACAGATTAAAGACTCATCTTTTTCCCTTTCATGTGGCTAACATACATGTATTGTGTTGAATCATTTTTCCTCTGCTATTAAATTGTGTTATTTTAAAATGGAGCAGGTTTCAGTCTCATTATATCTAGTCCATGGGCCAAGCACGTTTTCGGTACCACTTAAGGGGAAAAAAAAAACGACACTTAGAATCCAGCCTCATTGTGTCATGGCCTACACAAAAATGTATGATAACCATCCCAGGGTGGTAGCTGTAGCCAGGTAGGGGTCAATGAAGAATTACACAGAGGTCAAACTTTAAAAATGCTCCAATCATGTTGAAAACTATATCACATTACTTGTCTGATCATAACGATTCCAAAAAGGTATAGTATGGACTATCTATGACGGAATGTTCTGGATTTATGGGGTCAAAACAGCAAAAATGGTGGCAAAGGTTAATTTCAGTTTGTACAGGGGTCAAATATTAAAGTTGCTCCAATTTCAGTAAAAAATTATGCAAATTATTGTTTGGGTTAATGGGGTTCTAAAAAGGAATAGTCTGCACCATCTGTCATGCTTAGTTATCATGTTACAGGGTAACATACTCGTATGTCACATGTCATAGAATTCAATGGATGTTGACCTTGTTTGACCTTTACTTTGGAGACAAAGCATTCAACACTGTCAACACTATTCCATTTATTAATCCTATTAGCTCAACCAATAATTTGCATCACTTTTTATCAAAAGCTAGTGAAACTAATGCCCTAGGTGCTGTTAATTCTGTCCGATTGATTCTTCACTTGTTCTCTCTGTCTGAGGTATCATTGCCGAGACTGGGGAACCTGAGTGCCTCATGGCTGGGCAAATGGTCGAGGTGTGACAAGTGCCACAAGATGGATGGTTGATCTGAAATACCGCATTCCACAATGACAGCCAGAAGTGACACTGCTTGTAGCAGGGATATGGGACTAATCATTTGAGCTTTGTCGCCATGGAATAAGTTGGACTTTTCACTATCATGCAATTTGACTGCTGTAACTGTTATTAGAATGGCCTAAACAGTGTGTCACCCCTCTGAGTCTGGTCTGCTTGAGGTTTCTTCCTCAAGAACACCTGAGGGAGTTTTTCCTTACCACTGTCACCTGTGTGCTTGCTCAGGGACGTTGGTAAGGTTAAATCTTACCCATGTGAAGTCCTTGGAGCAGCTTTGTTATGATTTAGCACTATGTAAATAAAATTAACTGAATTATTACAGGCAACTACACACTAAGGAACAGATGATACAGTGGTGCCCCTCATTAGTGGCCACTCTCAGGAGAGGCCACCCCTCAAATGCAGCCAGCAGCCCACTCAAAGGGATGAAAATCCCCTCAACTGTGGCCATTCCATGGAAATTTCCAACCGTCTTTTCCCACGGAATTTGTGCCAAAAGTCTCCCACGAACGTGAGTTTGTGAGATTACACCAGTAAACAAAAGAACAAAGAAAAATGGCTCCTGTTGGCAAAATCTCCGCATCTCAGAAAAGAAAAGCTTTAAAGCTAGAACAAAAGGTAAAAGTCATTCTTTTCAATGAGGAATGAGAAGGTTCCCGAAAGTTAGCTGTTGATTTCAGTGTTGGTAAAACACAGATGCCGAAGATGCACTACAGAAAGAAACTCTTGCATCATGTCCTGAAGGTTATGCATGACGTTTCCAAGGCATCAGATGTTGTCATACAAGTTAAAGATTTTATGTGCTTAACAGTTTTGTGGACTGATCTTGTTTTGATTTTATATCATTTTTGTGACTTTAAAGGATACAATTCTTGTGCTGTGATGTTTTGAACTTCGACTGAGTGGAAGACATGGTTTGTAGTCAATAAATCTGTGATGTTTTTCCCCATACTTCATGCTTGTAGCAATATGTTATCGAGTACTGTACTGTACACATACTGGATTTTGCTCCCCCTCAACAAAGGTCATCCTTCTGATGTGGCCACTTTTAGTCTGCAGTACAGGTGGCCTTAATAGAGGGGGACCACTGTAGTCCTTTTCTTCTAACAAACATCCCTAAATCCTATACACTGGCAGCTTTGAAATTAAAAAAAGAGAACTTAAACCTTTTCAGACTCCGAGGCAAACTGCAAGCTGGTATTTGTTGGATTTATTGTCACTGTTGAATTCCAAACTGCTCTTGGCTTTTAATGTAATATATATATATACCCATATATATATATATATATATATATATATATATGGGTGATTCTTAGACTACGGGCACTTTTATGTCCTTTGATCATATTTTAGGAAAAAACCTCAACCTCATATTTTATGAAAAAAGAAAAAAAACTTTTATAGTTATCTTTACAATGAAAGTGTTTTAAGAAATTTGTTCTAGTAGTCTATGATGACCTTTTCACCTTTTTTCAGCATCATTATATGCAAATATTGCCATTTTGTGCTTGTCCCACACCCAGACTTTTGATCTTCAATGATAAAAATGAATAGTAAAAAAATTATTTTTTCTAATGTTTTAAAGTATCACTGAATAAAATATTAGTAAAATAATCAAAACATATTTGGGGTATTCAATGTCATACAACTGTTGTGATTTTTTTAAACCAAATGTACTTGTCCCACACTATTGCCGTAATTTCCACCACAACACTGTAATGTCCCTTTAAAAAGTTTGTATGAAAGATTGTTTGGGTAGTTTCTATGGAGATGAACAGTGACATAAGAGCACATGTCTGACATGGAGAGAATTTTGACTTCATCCATCAACTTTTGAAGAAAAGCCAAGGTAAATATCACTTGAAATGAAAATATTTTTATTGTATGTAATTTCCAAACATGCCGTAACATCAACTCAGTTTGTAAATTAGTTGTTTTTTTAATGCACAGAGATGTATTTTGCATGCACAAAATGCTAGAGACCAATATGTGATATTAGCATAGATTTTTCCCTAAAATACTGTCAGATTGTAATTTCCACCACCGTAATTTCCATCACATTGCATTCTTGGGTGGAAATTGTAATGGTGTGGTGGAAATTACATTTAAGTGTGCAGGCGCAATTCATAGATCCCCATACACTGCCCTTGCTCTCTCACACACTCATCTCATGGTCTCCCCACACATTCAGCCTATGCACACTCTACACCAGTGATGGTCCTATAATGATTTGCGCCCCGGGCAACGCCCTCTCCAGCTCCCCGCCCCCTTTCGCAAAGGCCCTGTCCCCGGCGGAAAAAAAATCGGCGAAAAACGCTTATAATAACTGATAAAAACCACTAATAGTAATGTTATTATTACAACAGTGTGGTAATAGTGTAAAAATAACACTTTTTTAGATGATTTTTGACACGTTTATAACTATAATTAACATGCTTATAGCAATTTTCGCGATGTCATTTGGGGTCGGGGTTTCGCGGTGGTGCCACCCCCTCTAGGGTGCCGGCCTGGGCAATTGCCCGGTCGGCCCGCCCCTAGGACCGCCCCTGCTCTACACACTCAGTCTATGCTCCCCCATCACATCCACACTCAGTCTATGCTCCCCCATCACATCCTGTCCATGCTCTCCCGCACCACATCCTCATCATCTCACACCTAATAAACGTATAGACCCCAACTACCTTATGCTCCTTCACATTACACACCCGACTCATAGCTCACTTCTCACTGACACACACACAATTCATGGTGCCCACACACTCCGTCTCCCTTTGACAGAGGGCCAACCACCAGGGCATGTGTACCCCCACTCTCACACGCATGCAAGCACGAACACATGCATGCACACACAGCCTTGTGATTTCCACCACCCCATTTGTTTTTAAATAAATAGTTACAAAATTCTAATCACTCATTAAAAACCTCTGCATAAATTATGAGATAATGTTCCACTTCAATTAAAAACACAAGTAGTTACACCTTGAAATGTATCTTACCATTCCAATGCTATATCTCAGGTTGTGGCGGATGTAAGATTCGCGTTTTGTCCTCATCACAATTAATTTACCTAATCCATAAATGTATGTGTTTTACAATATAGGCATAAACAGGTAAAACTATATATGAAATTGGTCTTCCAGTGAAAAAACATTATGTGTATCATAGTATTTTAAAATAAATGACAAATATTTACATGTGATGGAATTTACATTTGTGCAAGCCGAGTTGGGAAATCTGTTAAAAAAACACCAATTTGTCTTAAAATATCAGTGTGTTCTCTTATGAATCATCAAACTAGACTAGTTATGCTTACCTATTACACTGTGACAACTTATATTTTCACAAGTTTTTCCTCTTCAAGTTCACAAGGCCAATAGTGCCCGTAGTTAAAGAATCACCCATATATACTCAACAAAAATATAAACGCAACACTTTTGGTTTTGCTCCCATTTTGTATGAGATGAACTCAAAGATCTAAAACTTTTTCCACATACACAATATCACCATTTATCTCAAATATTGTTCACAAACCAGTCTAAATCTGTGATAGTGAGCACTTCTCCTTTGCTGAGATAATCCATCCCACCTCACAGGTGTGCCATATCAAGATGCTGATTAGACACCATGATTAGTGCACAGGTGTGCCTTAGACAGCCGCCGCGACGCTCCGCCGCAGGAAAAACACCTCCGTTGGAAGCCTTAAGGACAAGTTGGAACATGTCCAGCTGTTAAACAATTTCTCATATACTCACTCCACTGAAAGCCATCAAAAGCCGCCTGGATTTTACAAATGGTTATCAACACGGAGGTGTTTTTCCTGTGCCGCCGCTCCGCACCGACTGCGTCCCGACGCGCAGACCCGTCCACATGTCTTTCATTAAAAAAATCTCCTTTAACAGTGGAATATCCGGATAAAATGCTGAAACCGACTTCTTCTGAAACGTCTCTGTTCTCTCACGACGTCCTGGATCAATAGAGCCTGAAATGTGGAGGTTTTCAGCTTGAAACAGGCTGATGACGCCGCCTGAGAGCGCTGAGCGACGTCTCGCTCCGTGGGAAGTCCTTAAAGCGACAGTATCACCTCAAAATCTCTCATCAGCCGTTAAAATTTTCACTGAAAACCAGCTTAATTTTTCGAACCATGTCCACTTCGATGTGTCTCACAGGTTTAGAAAAAATTTTGATCAAACAAAGCGCCAGTCTCTCAGCAACTTCTCAGTCAAAGGAATTCCGACGAGGGGCTGGACGACTCCTCCCACAAGGAGTGCTCACAGGCGAATGACGTCACCGACAGGCGTGGAAAAACTCACGCATGCGCACGAGGGTTCATGCATGTCTGACGTAAAAACATATGAATGAAATCCATATAGTTTTTGAAAAAAATAAAAAGGACCTATACTTTATGGACAGCCCTCGTATATATATATATATATATATATATATACACACACACACACAGGGGGTCTCAAAAAATGTACCCAAAAGTACTCTGAAATATGAATACAAATGGTTTTACTGGGAAATAATGGTGTTTTTCTCATTTCAGGAACCCTAAAGTTTGTTCTGCAAGACAAAGTCCAGGAAAAATGCCGCAGTTGACCCTAATACAGAGAACAACAATCATCTAGTTCTGTGCAACGCATACTAAGGGCTGACTTGCATCTCTTTCCCTAAAAAATTCAGTCTCAGAGTGAACTAACTCCCCAGCAAATGGCAAGGTGACTTGAATTTGCTAGGAGATGGATGATTTGTTTCTTCGGAAACTTAAGACGAGGAGGTTAGATGGATCATGTGGTATAAAGACAAAGGGTTAAAACATTAAAAAGAAAGACTGAATTAAAAACTGTGCATTGGGGAGAAAAATTACATGCTTCGGCCACATGGTCATGCAGAAAATTTCTGATAATATTGATTGGTTTTTCTGTGTTGTCAAAAATACTTTTGAGTAAATGTTTTATATATATATATATATATATATATATATATATATATATATATATATATATATATATATATATATATATATATATATATATATATATATATATATATATATATGATGTTAAAGTTCTGGAAACATTAATTAAACAGTAGTGCAACAGGTCTGTGTTTCCTAGGGAAAAGCCTAGTCATGTACCCAGTGAGTGAGTACATGGATAAATGAATATCATCCCCTTCATTTTATTAACACATTAACTCAAGAACAATACATGCTATCATCTTGGAACTCCACAATTTAAAAGGGCATATGATGAGGACAAATTGATTAAATATTGGTGAACTTTGATGCACCAGATCAATAAATGCAAGTTTGAAATGCTTATTTAATATAGCATATATCTGTTGATATGTGTAATTGAATTTAAGAGAAAGGACAAAAGTTTTGTCAACCTATGTGTTGTTCAAGTTATATGAGCTTTTTAGTCAGTTACATTCATTTACAAAGCAGCTGCATGTTTTAATTAGGCATTTAAAAATAATAAAAGGCAAATCCTCAATGTAATTATAAGTCTGTGTAATTTATGGTGGTAATAATTATGGTGTCTTTGATATCAAACTTTAATTTATGGTACAAGCATGAAGGTTGTCAGAGATTCAGTGCTCATGTTTTATCACAACTCATAGTGAATGCCATTAAATCAGTCAGAAACCTGGCTAGTGCGGTGGATTTTGGGTTGAACCTCCTCTCTTTATAGTATATTATCATAACCCATGCTTAATGACAGTTCAAACAAGGCTCTTTTTTAATCAAAATAAAGAAATTGCTTTACAAAAAAACACATATGAAGGACATGAAATAGCAGATGAAACATTTCCGTCTGAGAATGACTCACTGCTTCAGAATTCTTTCAGTTCCAAAACACTGGAGGCAATTTATTAAACAATTGTTTCAGAAAATGATTCAGTGTTTCAAAACAATCTAAAAACTATTGAAGCATTTGAAATAGATGAAATATGTCTGTCTGAGAATGACTTACTGCTTCTAAACACTGAACACACTGTATAAAACAACTGCTTCATATAATGGCTCAGTGTTCAAAATTGGGTGAAACACTGAATGAAGTAGCTGTTTCAGAATATTTATTTACTGTTTCAAAATAGTTTGAAATCACTCAAAACACATCAGGAAACAAATCTTTCCAATAAAAAAATAGATTCAGTGTTGTGACTTGCTGATAACAATGAATTAAACAACCGCTTCAGAATTCTTTCAGTTCCAAAACAGTGGAAGTAATTTATGAAACAATTGTTTCATAAAATGATTCAGTGTTTCAAAACAATAAAAACCATTGAAGCACTTGAAATAGATGAAATATTTCTGTCTGAGAATGACTTACTGCTTCTAAACACTCAACACACTGTATAAAACAATTGCTTCATAAATGGCTCAGTGTTTCAAATTGGGTGAAACCCTGAATGAAGCAGCTGTTTCAGAATATTTATTTACTGTTTCAAAATAGTTTGAAAGCACTCAAAACACACCAGGAAGCAAATCTTTCCAAGAAAAAAAAAATAGATTCAGTGTTGGGACTTGCTGATAACAATGAATTAAACAACCGCTTCAGAATTCTTTCAGTTCCGAAACAGTGGAAGTAATTTATGAAACAATTGTTTCATAAAATGATTCAGTGTTTCAAAACAATCTAAAAACTATTGAAGGACTTGAAATAATAGATGAAATATTTCTGTTTGAGAATGACTCACTGTTTCTAAACACTCAGCACACTGTATAAAACAATTGCTTCATATAATAGTTCAGTGTTTAAAATTGGGTGAAACCCTGAATGAAGCAGCTGTTTCAGAATATTTATTTACTGTTTCAAAATAGTTTGAAAGCATGCAAAACACATCAGGAAACAAATCTGTCCAAGAAAACAAAAATAGATTCAGTGTTGGGACTTGCTGATAACAATTAATTGAACAACTGCTTCAGAATTCTTTCAGTTCCAAAACAGTGGAAGTAATGTATGAAACAATTGATTCATAAAATGATTCAGTGTTTCAAAACAATCTAAAAACTGTTGAAGGACTTCAAATAATAGATGAAATATTTCCGTCTGAGAATGATTCCTTGCTTCTAAACACTCAGCACACTGTATAAAACAATTGCTTCATATAATAGTTCAGTGTTTCAAATTGGGTGAAACCCTGAATGAAGCAGCTGTTTCAGAATATTTAAATAGGTTGAAAGCACTCAAAACACAAGAGGAAACAAATCTGTCCAATGAAAAAAAATTCAGTGTTGGGACTACCTGATAATGAATTAAACAACTGCTTCAGAATTCTTTTAGTTACAAAAGACTGGAAGCAATTTATGAAACAATTGCTTCATAAAATGATTCAGTGTTTCAACACAATTTATAAAGTCTTAAATCATACTTTTCTGTAACATTCAAAACACTAAATGAAATATTGCTATAAATTATTTGAAACATTTAAAACACCATGAAGTCATCATATGGTGAACAGCAGGATCCCCACGAAACATTACTGCCCACCTCAGTGCACTCCTGGATACTTGTAATACAAGTAAAAGCTGAAGTTTGAGAATTTTTATTTGACTGTATTGAAAGATTTAAGATCACTAAAAAGAAAGAAGACAGACAGCAGCAGAAAATCCATTAAATGTCAGAGCGGCAATCAATCAGTGACACGCATTGGAAGGCAGGAAGATCCATCTTGATACGTCACATTTTTTAATACTTAATAAATGGATGAAATGGTCCTATATGACCTGTTTTGACCCAACTCTTCCATTTTTTTTTTTTTTTTTTGGCTGTGACTCAAGGCAGGTCTGTGCACATGTGAGGGGTTAGTGTGTCCACATGTTCACTGTGAAGATGTGTGTGACGTTCCTGGACATAAACACTACATCGCCTAAACACCACCACCACCACCCACAGCTTGATTAATTAAACTTACGGGGACTGTGATGGGTCTACATGACCTGAATGTACTTGGTAATGTGAGTGTTAACAATGAAACACCTACTTTTAAGGATTTTACATCATGTAAGCAACATATTATTAATCAGATCATAAATATAATTTGCCCTGAAATAATTCTACATGTCAGTGCAGTCCTGATAAATGAACTGGTGTTTGGGTGTGTTCATCTTTGTGGTTCTTCTTATTAATGTTTCACTCCTATGTGTACAGTACATTATGTCATCATGGTCATTTCACATTATCTATGTGTTGACACATTAACTCAAAAATAATCCACAGTATGCACTTGATACTTACATCATATGTAGCCCTGGGGAGTAGCTGGGCATACATTTCCACACTAATGTGAATGGAATGATTGTTGTTGTGAACATGAAAACTATTTAACAATATGTAATGTTTTTATCACAGGTACACAGTAAATCAGTTGAATACATTTTAGGGTTTTAAATATGTATATTTGAAAGTAAATGAGCATGAAGAGATCATTTTGTGGAGTAGTAGGAATCTACAGAGCCCGCCTATAGGGACATGGTGGTTAATTTTTTTTTTATTTTTTTTTTTGGCCCAGATTATTGAGTTCCTTCACAATATAATTGTGTTCCCTTGCAACAACTTTTGAGTCCATATTTCCAGCCTGGCGATACACAATTTCGTTCAATCGTTTCAATAGATTGCACATCGTGAATAACCAGAACTTGATTAAGTTTTACTTCAACCTGCAGCTCACATACAATAATATATTGGAGGCTTTGTCTGTGAGACACAATGTGATTATGTGCACGAAGACTCTGAAGCGTATTTTAAAGAAAAACGGCCTGTTTTGGCAGAGATATGATGCACTAGAAGATGCCTTGTGCTTTTTTCCGGGGGAACTCCGAGGGTCTAGAAGCCTGCATGGCTACCGAGTTATAGGTGTTGCTACTTACTATCACTGTTGTATAAATAAACTATATTTCATACGGAGTCTTACAGCTCTGCAAGTTGTAGCAACTTACTCCCTCATCTCACAGGATCCCATGCTCTCCTGAAACCTGTTGCTGTCTGCTGTGCACTGAAAAAAGAGAATGTTTGAACCAACTTAAAAAAGTGTTACAATTTGTAAAAACCTGAATGAATTAAGTTGTTTGAACTTAAGTTTGTAAGTTAGAGTTCATTTAACTTTCAAATTTAAGTTCAAACAACTTAATTCATTCAGGTTTTTACAAATTGTAACACTTTTTTAAGTTGGTTCAAACATTCTCTTTTTCAGTGTGTGTGTGTGTGTGTGTGTGTGTGTGTGTGTGTGTGTGTGTGTGTGTGTGTGTGTGTGTGTGTGTGTGCATGAATATGCGTTCAGTCTCCCCCAACCTGATTCCACTCACTGTGTACTCTGATAGGCATGAGCTTTAATATGATATTAGGTTATTGAAAGGGAATGCAAAAACTATTGCGAGGGAACGCAAAACTATTGCGAGGGAAAGCAAAAGTATTGCGAGGGAACACAAAAACTATTGTGAGGGAAAGCAGAAACTATTGTGAGGGAACGCAAAAACTATTGCGAGGGAACACAAAAACTATTGTGAGGGAACGCAGAAACTATTGTGAGGGAACACAAAAACTATTGTGAGGGAACGCAGAAACTATTGTGAGGGAACGCAAAAACTATTGCGAGGGAACGCAAAAGTAATGAGAGGGAACGCAATAACGCGTAGGAATCCATAATAATCAAACTGATTACATTTCAGGATTGCTTGGTGTATTCTTGTTTTTTGAGAGTTTTTTATTCTGTACATGGTATCGTGGAGTCAATGTGCTCCATGATCAGGTAGCTTTTTGTTTGTTTGCGTGTTTGTTTGTTTGTTTGTTTATTTATTTATTTGAATTAGCTTAATGACTCTTCAAAACTCAGGCACAGTTACGGATTCAACCCTAAACCTTACAGATGGTATACAACCTACTCTACATACCACTCCATATACACTCAACAAAAATATAAATGCAACACTTTTGGTTTTGCTCCCATTTTGTATGAGATGAACTCAAAGATCTAAAACATTTTCCACATACACAATATCACCATTTCCCTCAAACATTGTTCACAAACCAGTCTAAATCTGTGATAGTGAGCACTTCTCCTTTGCTGAGATAATCCATCCCACCTCACAGGTGTGCCATACCAAGATGCTGATTAGACACCATGATTAGTGCACAGGTGTGCCTTAGACTGCCCACAATAAAAGGCCACTCTGAACGGTGCAGTTTTGTTTTAATGGGGGGGATACCATTCAGTATCTGGTGTGACTACCATTTGCCTCATGCAGTGCAACACATCTCCTTCGCATAGAGTTCATCAGGTTGTCAATTGTAGCCTGTGGAATGTTGGTCCACTCCTCTTCAATGGTTGTGCGAAGTTGCTGGATATTGGCAGGAACTGGTACACGCTGTCGTATATGCCGGTCCAGAGCATCCCAAACATCTTCAATGGGTGACATGTCCGGTGAGTATGCCGGCCATGCAAGAACTGGGACATTTTCAGCTTCCAAGAATTGTGTACAGATCCTTGCAACATGGGGCCGTGCATTATCCTGCTGCAACATGAGGTGATGTTCTTGGATGTATGGCACAACAATGGGCCTCAGGATCTCGTCACGGTATCTCTGTGCATTCAAAATACCATCAATACAATGCACCTGTGTTCTTCATCCATAACAGACGCCTACCCATACCATAACCCCACCGCCACCATGGGCCACTCGATACACAACACTGACATCAGAAAACCACTCACCCACACGACGCCACACACGCTGTCTGCCATCTGCCCTAAACAGTGTGAACCGGGATTCATCCGTGAAGAGAACACCTCTCCAACGTGCCAAACGCCAGTGAATGTGAGCATTTGCCCACTCAAGTCAGTTACGACGACGAACTGGAGTCAGGTCGAGACCCCAATGAGGACGACGAGCATGCACATGAGCTTCCCTGAGACGGTTTCTGACAGTTTGTGCAGAAATTCTTTGGTTATGCAAACCGATTGTTTCAGCAGCTGTCCGAGTGGCTGGTCTCAGACGATCTTGGAGGTGAACATGCTGGATGTGGAGGTCCTGGGCTGGTGTGGTTACACGTGGTCTGTGGTTGTGAGGCTGGTTGGATGTACTGCCAAATTCTCTGAAACGCCTTTGGAGACAGCTTATGGTAGAGAAATGAACATTCAATACACGAGCAACAGCTCTGGTTGACATTCCTGCTGTCAGCATGCCAATTGCACGCTCCCTCAAATCATGCGACATCTGTGGCATTGTGCTGTGTGATAAAACTGCACCTTTCAGAGTGACCTTTTATTGTGGACAGTCTAAGGCACACCTGTGCACTAATCATGGTGTCTAATCAGCATCTTGATATGGCACACCTGTGAGGTGGGATGGATTATCTCAGCAAAGGAGAAGTGCTCACTATCACAGATTTAGACTGGTTTGTGAACAATATTTGAGGGAAATGGTGATATTGTGTATGTGGAAAAAGTTTTAGATCTTTGAATTCATCTCATACAAAATGGGAGCAAAACCAAAAGTGTTGCGTTTATATTTTTGTTGAGTGTATTATTCATGCAATATATAGCAGACACTTGATACTTGCACAATAGATACTTCATGGGGAGTAGATGAACAGGTTATATTTTAGAAAGGGGTCTTGATGAGGGTTAAGATATGACTGGGACTTTACATTACATTGACATAAAGTAATATATAATTGTGTTAATTATAGTCCATACACTATATTTTGTTATCAAAACTTTGGGCGTCAAATACTTGCATTAGACAGTCCACATGCCTCTTCTTTTTTCTATCCATGTTGTGACATTCACAATAATAATGCTTTTTTTAAAAATCATATTTCCTCACCTACTAGTCAAAAATTGACAGTTGCAGCATCAGTTTTCTGCAGAAGATTTATTATGATTTCTTTCATCCTTCAGTCTTACAGATAACTTGGTTTTGACATTTTGTACATTGAAAAGACGTTGACTTCATTATCAAACTTTGCTCAGAGATGCAAAAAGTAAAAACTGCTACCCAGTCAGATACAAAGACTGTAGACGGCTGAAGATCCGGAGGGAGAAATCAACAGCAACGCTTTAATTGTGCAGTTGACTTAGACGGAATGATGTGGGCGGAGGGAGAAGATCAGACGGATAAACCTTCACGATGTGGTCAACACTCTATGACAGGCATTACATCTCACTGTGCTCTGCTCTGACCGCCCTGATTAACATTTGGCAATTAAGTCTAGCTCATGTTTTTGCAGTAAACAGTAGATGTGCTCTAATATGTGGAAACAAGCTGCCCTTTCAAAGCTCAAGGGCCACAGCATTATTTAGCTTGGCCTGGTGCTGTGATGAATTAGAATTAGAATTTCTGGTAGTCTGCTCTGAATTACATTACGCTAATTTTAACAGATGTCCTGTCTGCAAGGAGCATCACTGAGGGTGTGCTGTTGATTTTCAACACTGTGCTACATGGATTTACCCGAGCGCACTTGTTTTGAGTGACCGCTAGTCTGTGTTGACAGTTTCAGGGCCCTGCTAGCCACTAGCAAAAACAGCTAACTGTTGTTCGCTCAAACACGCTTGTCCTTTCTGAGCTTTTTATTACAAATATTGGAGATAAAATGTCATGCTGTGTGTTTCAGGCAACTGTACTAACTGATCATGCAATAACTTTTTCCTTCAGTATTCCCTTTGAGTGAAATTTTAGTATGAATTCATTTTTATGCTAGCACTGTTTGAACTTAGTAGGTTACTCGAGGCAATATGTTCTTCTTAATTTTAAACGCCTGCACCCAAGCCACCGGTTAGTAAAACTACTGCCAAGGTCCACAAATATATATATATCCCACACTGGAAACAAGACTAGCTTGTTAGCTTCAGTCATTTTAGTAACTCCGTAATGGGGTGTGTTTGGGCTTCCTTCATCACACTGGTGTTAATTCTACTCTCGGTTCTTATTGTAATCCTGTCCCTTACAAAGTACAAAGTCAACCCAATCCTCAAGTTGAATTTATTCAAAGTCATGCTGAAAAACAGGCCTAGGTTCCCACAGATGAAGCCCACACAGGGGCTCCATCTTGTGAGAGACCCCGAACAAGCAAACAAGTAGTTTTTATAAAAAACAATGTAGGCGGTACAGTGGGTGGGTTTTATTCCCGCAACACCTAACCATATTGGCTCACGTAGAGAAAGGGGAAAACCCGCCCTTTGTTTTCAGCCCGCAGTTGTCCGGTACCTGGTGAAACCTAACTCCTTTGTTTGCTGGACTTTCTTATCAGATAAAACCAGTTCAGATCAGTTGACATGCGTACTCAAACAAATAACTAAAACTCACTAAACAATATAACAATTTAAACATAGCAAATACTTGATATAGTAAAAATTTAAATATAATAACAAATAAATACCCAGATATTTCTAACACTGGTCTTGCCAGTGCGCCAACTCTTTATCCATTGGCCAGGTTGGCAAGGAGATGGTGGCATCTGCAACCGCCCCATATGGACTTCAAACCTGCTTTTCAGAAAACCTATGTGGGATGTCACAGAGGATTTGTGTTCCATACAGTATATACACTCTATGGATTTTATCCAGCACAGTAGCAGCACTGAAATGTTAAAAAAAAGACAGAGAGAAAAAAGAAGGAATACAGGCAGTGCCAAATGAGCCACAAGTGCTACCATCACTGTGAGGTTAAAAGCTGATGGAGCCCAGTGACTTGGACTCTTACAGTAAAAGGGAACAAAAAGTTATACTGCCATTTCAAATCAGCCTGAGTTTCCACACACCTGACATGCTTCAGTGATCTGAGAAATTACAGGATTCCGCCCCTTCAAGTTTCACCATCGTTGGACGAGGCTGTTGCAGGCATTTGAAACAATTACCCCAAGGCGACCGGAGTAACCTTGTTTATAGCTCATTGAGCGTCCACAGTTCCAATTTAGAACAGGTAATTACAACATCGTTATCTGCTCCTAAATCTTTGCCAAAGGTTTTATCTTGTACTGCTTAGCTTTGGGCCACCTATATGCGTCAGTTGGACACGGACACAAACAAACACAGCATCAGTATGCCCAGACGTTTCCTGGATGTGCTATGTTTCTTCTCCAAGTGTCAGTGACCCCCGTGCAGCCTGTTCACCCAGAGCACATCAGTCACACTAACACACATCTGTCGCAACAGTTCAACCCTCTCCATCACGGCTATGACTGGTCCTTGAATGTCCCGGTGCTTGAAGAGGACAAACAAATCTTCTGATTTGCCTCTAATCTGCAGTCTCGCCTCGGCCCGGGCTAACATCAACACAATGCGTCAAGGGCAAGCGCTCCATAGGGGGTGCTATCCATTAGAACAGCATCCCGCCTCCGCCATAGTGAGCCGGGGACAGGGCAGAGGGATGTGCTCCAATTAGAGCAGGAGACATGGGGACTTTGCCCCTGACGTGTCCCTGCTGCTCCACAAAAGGAGCGAAGAACACGCGTTTCTCATATAAAAAACAAGAAAGGTTTTCCTTCTGTGTCATTCCTCTCGCTTCGGGCTGTTGCTGTTCATTCACCTCATGAAACTAAAACCATTTCGTATCACGCTGTTTCTCAGTGTGAGGAAAGCTGCCTGTGTGTGTGTGTGCAGATGAATTTCTCTACAGTCAGAACTGTAAAATATGTCTGCAAGACTGTTTCACTGTGTGTGTGTGTGTGTGTGTGTGTGTGTGTGTGTGTGTGTGTGTGTGTGTGTGTGTGTGTGTGTGTGTGTGTGTGTGTGTGTGTGTGTGTGTGTGTGTGTGTGCGTGCGTGCGTGCGTGTGCGTGTGAACCTGTTGCTATGGGGTGGTCTTTGGCATGCATATCTCGTCTGAGGCTTCTATCAACACAAATCCAACCTTCTCTGTAGTGCTGCACGTTTAGCTGGCCTGTGCCAGATTAAGAAATGTTGGACCGGTTGCATGCTGCATGCATTTGCATGCAGCACTGACACACACCGCTCACACCCTCTCTGACCATTTGCATTGTTTGTGTGTTCCTTTGAGAAAGGAATCAGTGAGTGATCAAAGGTTCTTAATTTGAATTTGTGCAAACAAGTGGCACAGAAGAAAGCAGCTGCTCTGTGAGATGAATGTTTCATCTTTGTTCTATATGAATAAAACCCATGTGACATGATTTTTTTCCATTATAAAATTCCTCGTAATGAAATGCAAACACAAGTGCAGCTTTCCACACAAATGCAAAGCTGTAGCTGTATTTGGGTGATTATGCAGTGTATCAGCTATGCATGAGGCATTTGCACACTATCTTAGTCATCTATTTGACTTCCATCTGAGCCTAGGGGCTCGGATGGTACAACGATCACCCCTCCTCTCCTCCACATGTCCATTTATTACTCCAATCAGGTGGCCAAATGTTTGTGCAAACATTATTTTAGGTGTTGGAAAGATATCATTTTGGCACATTTCAAAAGAGTGATATTACGCACTCCATCAGTAGTCTGATGCAGGTCTCCAGGTTTCATTTTGGATACTGTAAAATCTGATCTGGTTAGTCTAATGAGGTGAGTACCTCAAGTTCATGAAGTGAACTCAAATAATTCAAACACCAGTCAATAAGTTGGTGGGTGAGTTAGCTAGTGAGTCAGTCAGTAGGTCAGTCAGTGAGTCAGTGAGTGAGTTGGTCAGTGAGTCATTTAGTAAAATGTTGGGTGAGTTGGTCAGTGAGTCAGTTAGTGAAATGGGTGAGTTGGTCAATGAGTCAGGCTGTGAGGTGGCCAGTGAGTCGGTGAGTGAGTTGGTCAATGAGTAGGTCAGTGAGTTGGCCAGTGCGTCCATGAGCGAGTCAGTCAGTGAGTTGGCCAAGTAGTCGCCAGTGAGTCGGTCAGTGAGTCAGTTAGTGAATCAGTCTGCAAGTCAGTTAGTGAAATGGTGGGTGAGTTGTTCAGTGAGTCAGTCAGTGGGATGGAGGGTGAGTTGGTCAGTGAGTTGGCCAAGGAGTCGCCAGTGAGTTAGTGAGTGAGTTGGTCAGTGAGTCAGTTAGTAAAATGGTGGGTGACTTGGTCAGTGAGTCAATCAGTAAAATGGGTGAGTTGGTCAATGAGTCAGTCAGTGAATTGGCCAGTGAGTCAGTGAATGAGTTGTTCAGTGAGTTGGCCAGTGAGTCGATGAGTGAGTCAGGCTGTGAGTTGGCCAGTGAGTCGGTGAGCAAGTCAGTCAGTGAGTTGGCCAGTGAGTCGGTGAGTGACCTGGTCAGTGAGTTGGCCACGTAGTCGCCAGTGAGTTGGTCAGTGAGTCAGTTAGTGAGTTGTTCAGTGAGTTGGCTAGTAAGTCGATGAGTGAGTCAGGCTGTGAGGTGGCCAGTGAGTCGGTGAGTGAGTTGGTCAATGAGTCAGTCAGTGAGTTGGCCAGTGAATCAGTGACTGAGTTGTTCAGTGAGTTGGCTAGTGAGTTGATGAGTGAGTCAGGCTGTGAGGTGGCCAGTGAGTCGGTGAGTGAGTTGGTCAGTGAGTCAGTCAGTGAGTTGGCCAGTGAGTCGGTGAGTGAGTCAGTCAGTGAGTTGGCCAGTGAGTCGGTGAACTGGTCAATGAGTTGGCCAAGTAGTCGCCAGTGAGTTGGTCAGTGAGTCAGTTAGTGAATCAGTCAGCGAGTCAGTTAGTGAAATGGTGGGTGGATTTTTTTTAGTGAATCACTCAGTGAGATGAAGCGTGAGTTGGTCAGTGAGTAGGGCGGTGTTTCAGCCAATGAATAAGTAAGTAGGTCTGTCAGTGACTCAGTCAATGGGTGTAAAAAATTTCTGTCAGCAATGCCATGAAACCTACTGCATATTCTAAAATTTTAGGTTCTGTTAGCTACAAGTCTATTTTTGGACCATGTTAACATCTTTTAACATGCACAACCATAACATAAAATAAAGACAGAAATAGTCTATACAATCACTTGTAAAGCCTTGGCATGAATCACAAGTTCCTGGTGACCACCAAGGTAAGCTATCTGTGAATAATAATAATAATAATAATAATAATAATAATAATAATAATAATAATAATAATAATAATAATAATATGAGCCAGATCTTGACTAACTATAGCATTCAGCACAAATGCATTTTGGACATTTCTAACGCCACAGTGGTCCAACCCTTCACATAGATGAGTTTAAGTGCACTTGCTATTTAAAGAAATTTGACACTGGAAATGAAAACGACAACAACAGAAATGTAGCATAGCATAAGTTCTACCAGGAAGACTCAGATTTCAAAGCTTCATTCAGATTCACCTAATCAGGACCAGCTGTATATCTAATAGGAAGCAGCTGGTCTCCTTTTAGTCATCAACTCACAACCAATAGGAAACGTACACATTGTTTTAAAATGTCACTTCTAACTCACCTCTCTGCTGTTTGCAGTCACTGACCTGAAACACTACCTCCTCCACCCTGCAGCCACCAAGTTGGTCCTTGTCTGATGCCAGGGGTAGGTTCTGCCAGCAGGATTCCAGATCAACATAAGCCTTCGCAGTTGAGATGGGGACCTGCCTCAAAGACTGTCCTAACATTCTAATCTGTAAAATAACACTGGATTCAGTCTTTAACTGTTTCTCGTCTCCTGAGTCTTGGTGACAGAACTAGCAATGATGCTTGGGGACCTATATGTTGTCAACATGCTTACACTGATAAATAACAATGGTCAAAAGTAGACAGAAGCATGACACATGGCAGTGCAAGAAGTAGGAGGAGAAACAAGCCACTGGATCTGCAGAGGCTTGGATTGATTGGAATTTTGAGTTAGAGAGGAAAAATTAAATTGGAGGAAGGGAAGCCGGGAGGGAGGGAGGAGGGGGTGAATGAGAATGGATAGAGAGAGGAGCCTTCATGAGAGGGGCAAGCAAGATTTTTCTCAAACTTTTTTTGGGTTATAATACACTCAGTTTTAAAAGACAGTTTTTATTTATTAATTTATTGGTAAACCTGATTTATTAAATGTGTCTAGAGGGTGATGATGAGAGATTTTAGCATCATTGTGGCAACCCCACACTGATCACTCTGTAAGAGCAGATTTAATAACTCAACACCCTTTTCACCCAGTTCAGCATTTCTGATTGTTCAACAGCAGGTCTGAAATTAGTAGAAATATTAAGGCAGTTTGTCTCAAACGTACTTTTGCTATTTCTTCTTGTAATCCTGCTTTCGATTCCCTCTCCAACACCGTCTTCTCCTGCTCCTCTATCTCACTCTGAGCGCATCATCTTTCGCGCCACTTGGCAGCCACTCGATATAAATATGTTGCCGTAGACAGACGCCAGAGCAACTCGAAACGCGGGACTTAAGAGGACAGACTGACGTGGGTGGACGGTGCACCCCAACAGGTCTCGGCGTCAGCAAGTGGCCAGTGTCAACCAAGGGCACGCCTACGTGGTGGCCAGGCAGGGCCATGGCCACCATGATTGAATAACTGCCCACCCCCCTCCACCCAAATATTTTGTGCAGCCGCCACTGGTGCCAACCACTTGTCCAGATGGTCTGGGATCGAGCTCTCGCTGCTGTTCATCAGATGCCACCACTCACTTTGTCTTGCCTCACCACTGCCCCCCAGTACTGTGTCACAGTGGAACCAGAGAAAATTAGCACCTAATTATAGGCTCGTCTCTGTGAGGGACGGCGCTGGTGGTGTGTGTCAGCATGTAGAGGCCGAGCGGTTGACTCACAGAGGCCTGCAGACCGCTTGGAGGACACGCTTCAACAGAGCTCAGCCTCCTCTCTTCTGTCTGGTGGATTTGTCCCTCTGAGGAATCTGCCCCCCCGGCTGCCAAAGCACCAATCACTTGTGTTCCGTCTGTGATCCAACAGAATTAATTACACGCAGAACGGGAGCTGATGCCTCTGGTTTTTACACTCCTCGGGCTCCCTTGTGCTGCGAGCGCTGTAGTTAATCTTCACTGGGAACAATGGAGATTTTATTTGCCACAGATGTAGATATGGAGACTTTGCCTGTGCTGCCATCTTGTGATTGGACTTGGACAAGTGAGGGATGCAAATGAGAACTCCGAGAAATGTTCTCCACCATAAATGTCACCTACAGCTTTTGACGCAAGTGGAAATGGAAGTTTTTCTAGATTAGTACAGTAAATATTCGAAAGTGGCCCGTTTCCCCAGATATGACTCACAAGTTCATCAAAAACATTGATGATTTACACGTTGCCACACATTAAATATTCAGCAGATACTAAGCTGAAAACATCTTTGATCAAGAGAAAATATCCCGACAGCTGCTCAGAGGGAGGAAAGAGCAGTGGTCAGAAAAAAGAAGGTGCATGATGAAAATCGGTGAAAATCTAACAAGTATGAAATGTCTCTGATATGAGTGAGGCTGCCAGAAATGTGTGAATGAAAATAAATCAAACTGCCATCTGGAAAGTTCGCCATTAAATCTTTATTAAGTCTGCAAAGACTAACCCAAATAGGTTAATATAACAAAAAAAAAAACCTTCAGTTTGTCATTCTTTAAACATACAAAACCATATAATGTCACACTTTAATACTGCTGATTAATCTCTTAACAGTCACGTATTAATCCATTCATTTGCTACACAACAGGAAGAAGAGTTGCGTCATCCAGAAACCGTGCTATTGTTTTACATAACTCTGAACATGGTTGCAGACTTGCAAATGAAAATGTGCAATTATTGAAATGTTTGGCACGACCGGTAACAATCCGTCATTAAGAAAACTTTAAGCAAAAGTTCTTCAGCTTTTAGTGCATGTTGAGTTGAATCCACCGATGAGTGTGGAGCAGTGCTACGAGAAGGGAGAAGGGCAGGATAGGGTGATTGGTGTGGTGCAGCAGCATGGGGGTGGGCATCAGTTAGGAGACTAACGGTCCGTCGGTGCAGTCTTTTAAGGCACGGCCACCTTATAAGGGCTCCCAGGGACATTGTCATCACCCCACTTGACGATGACGGTGTAGCTGCCCTTGTCTTTGATGGTGTAGGTGACGTTATAGAGCTTGTTGCCCATGTGCTTCACATATACCTCCTCACAGGGAGCATGAGGTCCATGCACTCCCACCATCAGCATGTTGGTACCTGCACGAAGGAGATGAGACGTGATCAGACAAAGATAGTGTATGTCTGCAGGGGTATAATCAGAAAAATATATTTTTTTTGGGGGGGGGGGGGGGTTCACTAGATGTGACCATTAATGAATCATTTCTGTAGCATCCCTTTATTCAGTGTTCAGCTCAATAAAGCAGCTGTTTCAGTTAGTGTTTCACGTATTTTAAAAAGGAGAATATTTTTGGTAGCATGGGTTCATTCAAGTTTAAAGACAAATTCAAAACAGTGAGTTATTCCTGAAGTAATTTTTTTCAATTTGTGTTTTGAGGTTGTTGTTGTTTTTTTTAAGGAGGCAAATTTTTCAGAAGCATTGTGCATTTAGTTTTTCAAGTTAAAAATATGTAAAAACTGTGAATTGTTTCCGAAACAAATGTCTGTATTGTGTGTGTTTTATAAAGGACAATCATTTCTGATGCAGTTGTTTCAATTAGTGTTTCATGTGTTTTAAAAAGGAGAATATTTTTGTAGCATGGGTTCATTCAAGTTAAAAGACAAGTTCAAAACAGTGAATTATTTCTAAAGCGATTCTTTCAGTTTGTGTTTTGAGGTTGTTTTTTTCAAAGGAGAGTAATTTTTCAGAAGCATTGTGCATTTAGTTTTTCACCTTCAGAAATAAGTACAAAACTGAATCATTTCTGAAACAATTATTTCAGTTTGTGTTTTTGAGTGCTTTATAAAAGAGAATCATTTTCTGAGACAATGGTTCATTTGTGTTTTCAAGTTGAAAAACAAGTATGAAACACTGACTATTTCTGATGCAGTTGTTTTAATTAGTGTTTCACATGTTTTATAAAGGAGAATCATTTTCAGCATTTCAAAACAGTGAATGTTTTTTTTTCTGGAACAACTGTTGAGTGTTATGAAATCAAATGATTTTCTCAAATAATTATTATTTCAAGCGTTTCAAAAAAAATGGATCAGAAGTGATTGATCTATTTTGTTCAAAGTGACAAAAATCTCTCTTTGTACTCTCACTGTGTGTACGAGTACAGTGTTTTGAATCCTGAAATACAAAGTGTGTGCGACTGTGTAATTTTAATCACAGTGTGGTTCTAATCACTCTATAAGCATCACGTCTCACCTGCTTTGCTGCAGTCGACGGAAAAATTGTTTTTTTGGCCCACCAAAGCTTTGGTCAGCCCTGCGCCACGACAAATCACCTTACTGGCATCAGATGTCAGTTTAGCTGAGGTGGTGGAAGAAGAAGAGCTATAGGCCCCGCCCACTTTTGAGGTCTTAGTAACTGTCTCTACCAAGACGGAGGATGTCTCGTGGAGGCTGTGTCCTCCTGACAGTCGTGCGCCTGGGACAGACGGGGAGAATGATTCACTTTTGTCGTTATGGCTCCGTCCTGACATGATTATTATTATGATGACTGTCAAATAAAGTAGAAGGTATATTCATGTCTCTTTTTGTACACACTAAATAGTGAAGGAATACGTCAAAATGACCATAGTAAAAGAAACAGAACAGATTTTTTCAGCTGAACATTTGTTCCACTATCGAGACACTTGTCATGAGAAATTCACAGATCAGGTGGCAGAATGAGTCTGAAGCTGACCTATGATTTTAGCTTTGAAAGGACTGCCCACGATGTGCTGCGGCCCGCCGTATTTGATAGCGATGAGATAGTTTCCAGGTGCCATGGGTGTGTAGTTGATCTTATATCCCTCGGGACACTCCCGACAGTCCATCTTGACCTTGGACGGGCCATCAATGTTGACCGACAGAGTTCCTGACCCTGCTTTGCAGGTGTCAACCACAAACTCTAAGGGCACACCTGGTGGAAAAGAAGAAAATGTCTAATTAATACTGAACAGATGGTGTCACGATTTCTTCACATAATAGCAGCTGAGAGTGAGTGGTGATATCTACCTGTGGTTCCTCCCTGCAGTCCAGGACCATGTGCAGTTACCATGCCTGGATCTCCAACCATCCCCGGATCTCCCACCCGTACATTAAATGGGCTTCCTGGGATGTGACACCCATTAAATTTAACATCTATGGAGTGAACACCGTTCTCTCGTGGAATGAAGCGGATTGCACTCTTGTCTGAGAAGGAAAGTACAAGTGTTACCAATCTGTGCTCACAGATTAAAAACAGAGTTCGCTTAATTCTACATTCTACTTAGTACCAGCGCTGGTGGGCACAGCTAACCCAAAACTTTGATATCGGGGAGGGTCCACTAGTTCAAACCTCTTTATATTATTTGATGGTGTATATTACAACCCCAAATTGATTTTAAAGTTCACAAATAAATGCAATACTTTCAAATAGCTAACAAACCAGATCCAGTTTTGTTTAATTTACAAAAAATAAAAAGTATGATCTGTTGACATACATAATCACCTTTAATTGTACTGTTATCTATAAATCTGTTGAACTGAAAATGAACAAATAATGGTAATTCACCATAATTATTATTATTTTTTTTTGTTTATTTTTTGGTCACACTTTTGTAACATTACTTAACCTACTTTAGTGCAACATAAAGCCTACCATAAATGTATTAAACAACTTCATCATGCTCTTCTTAACACTAAGGACTAAGGCTAGTGGACCCTAGAACTAGTGGAAAGTTTCCTTGATATCTACTCATCCGCTAACTGAAAAGTTAACTGTGATATCACAAAAAAAAAAAAAAAAAAACTGTTAAAACATTTAGTTGAAGCTGCCAATAGCTGCTTTAACCACTAACTCTTATTATCCAAGTTTAGCATCAACCTGGTTTTTGGGCTTTAAAAACTTGAAAAACAGAGTTGAAAGTTTAATATGTGGATGTGTAAAGATGGAGGCTCTCAAAGTTTTAGTTTTCCAAGATCTGATGATAATTAAATGACCAAATTAAATTTACAGCAGTTTTCATTCAACATACACTTCATTCACATTACAGAAAATACAAAATATGCATGGAAAGATTTTTTCATTTAATTAAATTAATTAATCCATTTAATCTGACTTGACCTACGACTCCTCCATCTCCTTGAGGTGACACTTGTTGCCTTTGTGCAATGTGTCAATTTTGCATTTTGGATTAGTGTATATGGTCCAGCAGGAGCAAACATGTATGATTTTAAGAATTACAAAGGTTTTTCAATCAATCAATCAATCAATTTTATTTATATAGCGCCAAATCACAACAAACAGTTGCCCCAAGGTGCTTTATATTGTAAGGCAAGGCCATACAATAATTACGGAAAAACCCCAACGGTCAAAACGACTCCCTGTGAGCAAGCACTTGGCGACAGTGGGAAGGAAAAACTCCCTTTTAACAGGAAGAAACCTCCAGCAGAACTAGGCTCAGGGAGGGGCAGTCTTCTGCTGGGACTGGTTGGGGCTGAGGGAGAGAACCAGGAAAAAGACATGCTGTGGAGGGGAGCAGAGATCAATCACTAATGATTAAATGCAGAGTGGTGCATACAGAGCAAAAAGAGAAAGAAACACTCAGTGCATCATGGGAACCCCCCAGCAGTCTAAGTCTATAGCAGCATAACTAAGGGATGGTTCAGGGTCACCTGATCCAGCCCTAACTATAAGCTTTAGCAAAAAGGACAGTTTTAAGCCTAATCTTAAAAGTAGAGAGGGTGTCTGTCTCCCTGATCTGAATTGGGAGCTGGTTCCACAGGAGAGGAGCCTGAAAGCTGAAGGCTCTGCCTCCCATTCTACTCTTACAAACCCTAGGAACTACAAGTAAGCGTGCAGTCTGACAGCAAAGCGCTCTATTGGGGTGATATGGTACTATGAGGTCCCTAAGATAAGATGGGACCTGATTATTCAAAACCTTATAAGTAAGAAGAAGAATTTTAAATTCTATTCTAGAATTAACAGGAAGCCAATGAAGAGAGGCCAATATGGGTGAGATATGCTCTCTCCTTCTAGTCCCCGTTAGTACTCTAGCTGCAGCATTTTGAATTAACTGAAGGCTTTTCAGGGAACTTTTAGGACAACCTGATAATAATGAATTACAGTAGTCCAGCCTAGAGGAAATAAATGCATGAATTAGTTTTTCAGTATCACTCTGAGACAAGACCTTTCTAATTTTAGAGATATTGCGTAAATGCAAAAAAGCAGTCCTACATATTTGTTTAATATGCACTTTGAATGACATATCCTGATCAAAAATGACTCCAAGATTTCTCACAGTATTACTAGAGGTCAGGGTAATGCCATCCAGAGTAAGGATCTGGTTAGACACCATGTTTCTAAGATTTGTGGGGCCAAGTACAATAACTTCAGTTTTATCTGAGTTTAAAAGCAGGAAATTAGAGGTCATCCATGTCTTTATGTCTGTAAGACAATCCTGCAGTTTAGCTAATTGGTGTGTGTCCTCTGGCTTCATGGATAGATAAAGCTGGGTATCATCTGCGTAACAATGAAAATTTAAGCAATGCTGTCTAATAATACTGCCTAAGGGAAGCATGTATAAAGTGAATAAAATTGGTCCTAGCACAGAACCTTGTGGAACTCCATAATTAACCTTAGTCGGTGAAGAAGATTCCCCATTTACATGAACAAATTGTAATCTATTAGATAAATATGATTCAAACCACCGCAGCGCAGTGCCTTTAATACCTATGGCATGCTCTAATCTCTGTAATAAAATTTTATGGCCAACAGTATCAAAAGCAGCACTGAGGTCTAACAGAACAAGCACAGAGATGAGTACACTGTCTGAGGCCATAAGAAGATCATTTGTAACCTTCACTAATGCTGTTTCTGTACTATGATGAATTCTAAAACCTGACTGAAACTCTTCAAATAGACCATTCCTCTGCAGATGATCAGTTAGCTGTTTTACAACTACCCTTTCAAGAATTTTTGAGAGAAAAGGAAGGTTGGAGATTGGCCTATAATTAGCTAAGATAGCTGGGTCAAGTGATGGCTTTTTAAGTAATGGTTTAATTACTTCCACTTTAAAAGCCTGTGGTACATAGCCAACTAATAAAGATAGATTGATCATATTTAAGATCGAAGCATTAATTAATGGTAGGACTTCCTTGAGCAGCCTGGTAGGAATGGGGTCTAATAGACATGTTGATGGTTTGGAGGAAGTAACTAATGAAAATAACTCAGACAGAACAATCGGAGAGAAAGTCTAACCAAATACCGGCATCACTGAAAGCAGCCAAAGATAACGATACGTCTTTGGGATGGTTATGAGTAATTTTTACTCTAATAGTTAAAATTTTATTAGCAAAGAAAGTCATGAAGTCATTACTAGTTAAAGTTAAAGGAATACTCGGCTCAATAAAGCTCTGACTCTTTGTCAGCCTGGCTACAGTGCTGAAAAGAAACCTGGGGTTGTTCTTATTTTCTTCAATTAGTGATGAGTAGTAAGATGTCCTAGCTTTACGGAGGGCTTTTTTTTATAGAGCAACAGACTCTTTTTCCAGGCTAAGTGAAGATCTTCTAAATTAGTGAGACGCCATTTCCTCTCCAACTTACGGGTTATCTGCTATAAGCTGCGAGTTTGTGAGTTATACCACGGAGTCAGACACTTCTGATTATAGCTCTCTTTTTCAGAGGAGCTACAGCATCCAAAGTTGTCTTCAATGAGGATGTAAAACTATTGACGAGATACCCTATCTCACTTACAGAGTTTAGGTAGCTACTCTGCACTGTGTTGGTATATGGCATTAGAGAACATAAAGAAGGAATCATATCCTTAAACCTAGTTACAGCGCTTTCTGAAAGACTTCTAGTGTAATGAAACTTATTCCCCACTGCTGGGTAGTCCATCAGAGTAAATGTAAATGTTATTAAGAAATGATCAGACAGAAGGGAGTTTTCAGGGAATACTGTTAAGTCTTCAATTTCCATACCATAAGTCAGAACAAGATCTAAGATATGATTAAAGTGGTGGGTGGACTCATTTACATTTTGAGCAAAGCCAATTGAGTCTAATAATAGATTAAATGTAGTGTTGAGGCTGTCATTCTCAGCATCTGTGTGGATGTTAAAATCGCCCACTATAATTATCTTATCTGAGCTAAGCACTAAGTCAGACAAAAGGTCTGAAAATTCACAGAGAAACTCACAGTAACGACCAGGTGGACGATAGATAATAACAAATAAAACTGGTTTTTGGGACTTCCAGTTTGGATGGACAAGACTAAGAGTCAAGCTTTCAAATGAATTAAAGCTCTGTCTGGGTTTTTGATTAATTAATAAGCTGGAATGGAAGATTACTGCTAATCCTCTGCCTCGGCCCGTGCTACGAGCATTATGGTAGTTAGTGTGACTCGGGGTGTTGACTCATTTAAACTAACATATTCATCCTGCTGTAACCAGGTTTCTGTAAGGCAGAATAAATCAATATGTTGATCAATTATTATATCATTTACTAACAGGGACTTAGAAGAGAGAGACCTAATGTTAAATAGACCACATTTAACTGTTTTAGTCTGTGGTGCAGTTGAAGGTGCTATATTATTTTTTCTTTTTGAATTTTTCAAAAAGACTTTTTTGACTGTTAAATTTTATTTATTTAATTTTTAAAGGGTTAATAGACTCAAAGTTAGCAGCGCTAAATTCAGTGGAAGTTAATTGGTCTGCTAGCAGTTTTCAAAATTAGCTGAAAAGCTAATCCACAAATGAAAAGTTAGCTTCGCTGATTTACTGAGTGTGACCATTTGAGGTCGACACGTACCACTGTCCAATTCTGTGACGTAACACTCCTCAGAGGACCCGGAGGGTGTGTGGACTTTGGCGTCCACCACACCTCGTGCCCCGTTGCGCTGCACCATGAAAGAAGCTTCTTGGTTCACCTTCAAATCCTTTTCCTGCCAAAGAAAGTATTTGAAAAACACATTTTTTTGTTTGCATCAGACAGGAAAATGTGACTCATCAAGTCTGAGTGCGAGTAGATCGAGTGGCTAGCTGGGTGCAAGAAAATGTCAGGGGTTACATCAAGGTGCTTTGGTGTTTTAGCCTGACAGATGGACGAGCAGTCGTAGCTCATGACATTTTAAACATTGGACACATATTGCCCTTCAACTGACATCTTGTGCTGGAAAAGTGCACTCTGAAGTGGCATTTCAGTTTGCTAAAAATACATGTTTTTATCACTGTCGGCAGCTGTAATGGAAACTGTGGAAGCAGAAGAAAGCGTTTGTGATGTGAGGACACCAATATTTTGAGCTGTCACACACATCTCGTTATTCTTTCTTCCTTTCCAACAGAAACACAATCGCTGAGACGAGCTGACTGCCACGCATAGCATAGCTTGTTTTGGCCGACATTAGCAAGGGACAGTTAATCCACACCCTCCTCGCTGCCCAGCATGACAGCATTTAGCTCCAGCACCACATAAAGTTACACGTCAAGGGCAAAATGCTATCAGCCATGAGCTACAACTCAATACATGACACAATATTTATGTATTGGTGTGTTAATGAGGTCTTTACATATTCCCCACTTGCATGTACAATACTGTGAAAAAAAGGTTCTAAAAAATGTAAAAAGTTTTCTTACAGTTAAAGTTTCTATAACAGCAAATGCAGATGCACAGTTAACTCATTCATGACTGCAATAAATGTTCATAATGTCACTAATGCCTCTTTCCATCTATATGTAGCAAGGTGAAGTTCAGGTGGAAATATGTTCCTCCATCTTTGTGAGGGAGATTCCCCTTTGGCTGACATGGTGTGAGCAAGAGAGCTGATGTTCAAATGCCACTGGAGATATATACGATGCATCTGGAAAGTATTCACAGTGCTTCATTTTTTCCACATTTGGTTTTTTACAGCCTCATTGTAAAATGGATTAAATTAATTTTTTCCTAAAAATTCTATACACAATACCCCATAATGACAGTCTTTTCCTTTTTAGCTCAGGTGCATCTTGTTCCTATTGATCATGCTTGAGATGTTTATACAGCTTAATTGGAGTCCACCTGGTGTGAATTCAGTTGACAGTGCATGTCAGAGCACATATCAAATATGAAGTCAAAGGAATTGTCTGCAGATCTTCAAGGCAGAATTGTCTCGAGGCACAAATCTGGGGAAGGGTACAGAAACATTTCTACTACTTTGGAGATCCCAATGAGCACAGTGGCCTCCATCATCTGTAATTGGAAGACATATGGATACACCAGGACTCTTCCTAGAGCTGGCTACCCGTTTAAACTAAGTGATTGGGGAGAAAGGCCTTAGTCAGGGAGGTGACCAAGAACCCTATGGTCATCTCTGCAGCAATACACCAATCAGGCCTGTATGGTAAAGTGGACAGACAAAAGCCACTCCTTGGTAAAAGGCACATGGCAGCCCATCTGGAGTTTGCCAAAAAGCACCTGAAGGACTCTCAGACCATGAGAAACAAATTCTCTGGACTGATTGAACTCTTTGGTGTGAATGCCAGGTGTCATGTTTGGATGAAACCAGGCACCATCCCTACAGTGAAGCATGGTGGTGGCAGCATCATGCTGTGGGGATGTTTTTCAGTGGCAGGAACTGGGAGACTAGTCAGGATTGAGGGAAAGATGAATGCATGAATGTATGTAATATATACAGAGACATCCTGGATGAAAACCTGCTCCAGAGCACTCTTGACCTCAGACTGGGGGACAGTTCATCTTTTAGCAGAACAATGACCCTAAACACACAGCCAAGATATCAAAGGAGTGGCTTCAGGGCAACGAATGTCCTTGAGTGGCCCAGCCAGAGCCCAGACCTGAATCACACTGAACATCTCTGAAGAGATCTGACAATGTCTGAGCACCGACGCTCCCCATCCAACCTGATGGCTCTTGAGAGATGCTGCAAAGGGGAATGGGCAAAACTGCCCAAACAGAGGTCCACCAAGCTTGTGGCATCATATTCACTTGAGGCTGTAATTGAGGCTGTAATTGCTTAATAATCAAAAGTATTGAGCAAAGGCTGTGAATTCTTATGTACATGAGATTCCTTAGATTTTTATTAGGTTTTTTTTTTTTAGGTTTTTCATAGGGTTTTTTTTAGGGTACAATGCAGTGTGAGATTGGCCAGAGAATTGGGGCAGCACAGACTGTATTGCATTTGCTCTGCTGTACTGTTGGTCAATCTTCATTCCTACTCTCAGCTATGGTCATGAGGGTTGGATCATGACCGAAAGAACTAGATTGTGGGTACAAGCGGCCGAAATGGGCTTCCTCAGGAGGGTGGCTGGTGTCTCCCTTAGAGATAAAGTGAGAAACTTGGTCATCCATGAGGAGCTCGGAGTAGAGCCACTGCTCTTTTGCGCTGAATTTAGCCTGGCTGAGGTGGTTCAGGCATCTGGTAAGGATGTCTCCTGGGCGCCTCCCTAGGGAGCTGGTCCAGGCACGTCCATCTGGGAGGAGACCCCGGGGAAGACCCATGACTAGGTGGAGAGATTATATCTCCACACTGGCCTGGGAAACCTCAGTATCCCACAGTCAAAGGTGGTTAATGTGGCCTGGGAAAGGAAAGTTTGTGTTCCTGTGCTGAAGCTGTTGGCTCCACAACACAATCCCAGATAAGCAGTTGAAGATGAGATGAGATGAGATATGTAGCAAGATGAAGTCCAAATAGTCCAAATGTTCCCACTAGCTTGGTTAGTGGGGATTTCCCTTTGGCCGACCTGGTGGTGCATCTCTCTTAAGAGTGAGACGTCTAGTGTTCAAATCCCACCAAAGCCAGAAAGATACAGTATGTCACTGTTATAGACTAGTGGGTTAAATTGTATAGGAAACTCAACCTTTTTTTAATTAAAGTATCTTTTGGTTTGTAGGGTATTAAACAAGAAAAAGTGGACTACCAGACCCTCACTCACTCACTCGCCTTCAACTGCTTACTCTAATTAAGGGTCGTGGGGGGCTGGAGCCTATCCCATAGGGCATGAGGCAGGATACACCCCTGGACAGGACGCCAGTCTGTCACAGGGCCACATACAGTATAGACCAACAAACACATTCACACCCGCACACACCTGTGGACAATTTCAAAGTTTCCAATCCACCTAACCTGCGTGTCTTTGGATGTGGGAGGAAGCCGAAGCACCCGGAGGGAACCCACGCAAACACAGGGAGTACATGCAAACTCCACACAGAAAGGCCACAAGGGGGAATCGATCCCATGACCTTCTTGCTGTGAGGCAACAGTGCTAATCACTAAGCCACCATGCTGCCCTGCTAGACCCCGTTGGTCTTAATTTTATCTTATTGTTATTTTCCATGCTAAAATGGGCCCAAAATATGAGGGTCCTTAACTGTATCTATCAGATCCCAACACTTCAGGGCTGAATACGCAGTAGTGTTACAGAGTAAATCTTTGCAGAGTCACTGACAGATTGAATCCCAAAATCATATAATAAATTAACCTGCAATTATTAGCAACTGAATCAAGAAACCATTTGTTTTGTTTCAAAAATTTGTATGTTGATGACGTTGTTGCCGTTCGGGAGGACGTAGCTACACTTGCTTATGACTCATACGTATTTACACAGAAGTTATAATGTGTCTTCACCTGAAGGCTGGTGACAGTCAGCCTGCGGGCCTCGTCTGACAGTGTCGCGATTGGAACGATGAATGGGCTGTCAGGAATATGCTCATTGTTGAATTTGATTGACACCTCGTAGTCACCTGGGAAAATACAGAATGCATTTGCTTTCACAAACTGAGAAATCAAATAAACCAGAAAGTGGAGCAGTTAAGAAGTACAGGAGCCACAATGACGTATTCATATAAAACCTGAGACTATCCGAAAATGTGAGTTGTCTAGGTGCTAAAGTTCTACCTGGCTCTTTGACTATGTAGGAGACACCGCAAGATCCATCCTTCCTGTCCTCAAAGGAGATTTCAGCCTTACTGGGGCCCTCTACAGCAATGGAAAGACCACCGGCGCCGGCTTCTCTGGTCCAGATACTGAATTCAGCTGCAGAGGGTTAACACAAGGGTCAACTTTTTATAATGCATTTGAAATCATTTATTTAAAAATACCAAATTGTAAAAATAATTTCTAAATATTGAATGTCCAGTTTCCTTTTTGGGATACAGGATGAACTTACAAGGTGCTCCTGCAACACCTCTTTCCAAACCGGTGCCTCCTGCGCGGACCTTATGTGCGCCCCCTTCTCCCATTGGGCCCACAGTAAACTGGAAGGGGCTTCCAGGAACATGCTGCCCCCTGTACTTGACGTTAACAGTGTGGGGTCCAATTTCCTGGGGAATAAAACGCACGCTGTAGGTGCTGTTCCCCCCATCCACAATGTCGGCATCCACCGTTTTCCCACTGGGGCTGGTCACCTGAGCTGTCATGGCTTGAGAACCACTCTCAACTGTGCGACACAGACAGAGTAACAAATGTAAAGCACAACGGTGGCATTCCTTCATCCCTTACACAGATTTGGATCCACAACGTCACGCTCACCCTCAGGTCTTGCTGTGATGCCGGCAAAGCTGCTGAGGCTCTCCCTGCCCAGAAAATCTCCAAAAACATCCCTAAAGGGGCTTCCTCCTCCTCCCACCTGAGTGCTCTCCTCCACTCTGACCTCCCTCTTTGTCTCTCCGCCACGGGTTTTGCTGATCTCTGTGCGCTCAGTGCGTGTGTAGGTATGACTGCTACGGGTGAATGTCCTGGTGAGCCTCTCCTGAGCAGAAACCATTTGGAACCAGTTTCCTACAGCGAAGACACATCAGTGAGAATACAAGTGTACAGAGGCTGGGTTAATTTACTTCATTTAGTTCAACCAGTCGATTGCATGGTGAGTTCCAGTCAATCGCATGAATAAATAAAAATCTGGATTCATCGTGAGGATTTAGTGCTGCTATAACAGACTGATGCAGAAGGTGGCAGCAATGCACCAATAAGGATGCCGGCTGCCATTAAATGCCAAAGAAGAAGAAGAAGAAACACCATAGCGGAAGAAGAGCGACTTTGTTGCTAAATTTAGCAACTATTCAGACCCTTCCAAGCGACTTTTATTCAAAAAAGTGACTAGCGAGAAATCTAGCGACTTTTTTTATTGGAGACTTTTGGTGACTCTGATGTGAAAGCATATATTTCAACTCAATGAGCAGTGGGTGTTACCGTCCCAAAGCTCACAGGAGACCGCGCGCCTCCTCCACTTGCACGGAAAAGGAGGCACACAGCCAGCAGTGAGTTACTCAATTTCATTGGCTGAGAGAACTAAAGTTAAAACAAATAAACAAAAGGAAAAAAAAGAAGTAGCTCTGCTAGAGTGTCTCTTTTGACTCACTTGTTAGTTTAAAGTCCAAGAATCAACAGAAGAAAGTTCATTTGTATTTCTAAACATATGTAGGGTGTTTTTTACTCACTTTTTGTCCTTCCCTCAATGTTATTCCTCTCTCCTACAGCGTCAATAACAATTGCATGCACATACAGATACAGACTCTTTATTGTCATTGTAACCACTACAAAGAAAGTTAAGGTGCAGCCTTACAGTGCAAATATAAACCTGAGTAAATCACACATAGACTTTAAAGGTCTGGAGAAGAAAAGAAAAATTAACATCAAATTTAACTGAATGAAAGAGGTATGTCCAGAGTGCAAATTAAGAAAAAAAAAAAAAAAAAAGCCAATTATGCAAGTTAGGTGATGACATCATGTGTTATTACGGGCTAGTCCGAGGCCTACTTGTGCTTATTCTTTGCACCACGCACATCTACCTCAATAATGTATTATTAATGTTAAAACCTTTTCTTTGTGCCCAAAAATTGTGTTATTATATTGGTATACAATACATTGTGGCGGCGCTACGGCTTGGTAGCTCTCGATATACTTTCAACTTTAAAAGTAGATCTCGGTTCAAAAGAGGTTGGGCACTCCTGCTCTAACCACTGCCGATTGCTGCACTCACCTGGGATTTTAAGGTTAAGACCACATGTGCTTCCCACTGAAGCAATGGAAGACGCCTGCCTCTTCCTGGTGATGCTTTCTTTGATCCTTCCTTCTCCAGTCACCTTCACTGTGAAAGGACTTCCTGTTGAGAGAAAATGCAAAGTATGTGACACTAGCATGAGCCAGGGACAGAAGGGTTCTAGGGGGTTTAGCCTCTTGTATGGCAGCACCCTCACATCGGGATGAACGCAAGGCATTATTTGTAAAGCGCTTTGAGCGCCTGATGCAGATGGAAAAGCGCTATATAAATGCAGTCCATTTACCATATGTGTCTGGGTGCCATGCCTGAGGGTCAAACCTAGTGTGGGACTCTGTGTGTCTACACAACACAGGTTACACTGGTGCCGTGACCCAGGGGGGACTGAAGGGAATGTAAACATGATGTAAGCCAACAGGCACAGTGCAATGGAGGGATTAGATCATGACTCCTCAACACCAAAAGAGATGATAGAAGGCTTGGGGATTAGATTGCTTGCTAGGGCATCAGCCTCCCCTGCCCAATTATGGGTGTACCACCCCATGCTCAGAACTGCGGATTAGTTGTGTCTCACATTGGAAGCAAAAGTATAGAGATGAACTCCTGTTATGTGCTGCAGAAGTCTAAAACAGGTCGTGACCATATGGTTTGCTTACAACATGAGAACTAGACATAGTAACCTTAATTATCACCAACACCCTGCAAAACTCAATAATCCGGTCAGTCATCATTTATGTTATTGCCACTGTGGATATTAGAAGATGACCCAAAATAGGATGTTCACTGATCCTCATCGGTATCTGTCAGAACCCAGAATTTCAGAGCTGAGTATACAGTCCCCTATCAGCATTTCCTACAGAAATTTTGTGGAGCCACTGATTCACTGACTCACTCCTTGGCTTACTTTGCTAATCACAGGAAATTCCTGCATGCAAAGTAATAGAATGCTGATACTTCAGAGACATTTAATATGAAATTCCACCCATGTGATTTTGTAAATGGTGGGTACAAACCTGGGATGTGCTTCTCAGCAAATCTGATATTAACAGTGTAACTTCCAGGCTCAGTGGGACAGTATGTCACTCTGCACGTGCCATCCTCAACATCTTCACAATTAATATCCACTTTGCTTGGACCCTCGACAGACAATGCTAGACCTCCATAACCTATGAGAGAGAAAGAAGGAAAGAGAGAGATATGAAAACTGAACAGCCAATTGCTGCCTGTAATTTTGATCCTCTTATTAATAAAGATTATTTTTTTCCAGCTTACCTGCATTCCTAGTGTCCACAAAGAATTCTGCCATTTCAAAAGTGTGTGCTTCCACCAGGCCCTTTCCAAAAGCCTTCACCCTGCTGGCCTCACCGATCTCCGACTGGCCAACCATGATCTTGAAAGGGCTGTTGGCCACATGTTTGCCATTCTTCCTCACGCTCACTTCATGCTCACCTACCTCTTTAGGGGTGAAAGAGATACCTGTGAAAGAAATGAGGCACAGTTTAGAAATATTACACAAATAAAAGGACCCTCATATATGTGCTTACCACCACCAAGACCCAATATGTGTCATCACGGAATGTTAGCGCTATAAAAATGATTGGTTCCACCATTTTTTGTAAAGTTGAGTATATCCCAATTCCCAGTCCTATTGAAAAAGGACTGTAAAATGGGGTTGACTTGCTTCCTATGCTGAGGGGAAAACAACCACACATTCATCTGTTCATAAGCAGCATGTCTTTTGCATACGAGTTTCTCTAAATTTATTGGATCTTCCCATTTATCAATATCACCCCAAAACTGGATGGACTCTAATTGCAATATAGGTCCAATCTTTTCACCAAGTTTCATCAATAAGGAAAAGGTCTGTAGCATCTCACAGTTAACAGCATCCAAAAAAGTTTTATATATACAGTATATATGCTACAGAACTTTTATATTGAAATCATAAAATTAATCTAAAGGTTTTCTATCTCAATTTTACTCCTGTGTGTTAAATCAGAATATCTTACCAAGGTGTCTGTTGGGCAGTCTCTTAAGCAGGCAGGGTTCCTCGTTGCCTGATGGAGCTCTGATACTGGCAGTCAGAGAGCTCAGATCAGTCTCTGCAATCTTCAGGGACACGTCAGCAGATGTCCCAACGTTCAGCTGGGATGTCCTGGTTATCGAGTCATCGCCTTAACATAAAAGCACGGTTTAGTTGCCTGTCAACCTTTTTAGCTTAACAATAAAATAACCTATACAAACTAATAATATTAAATCAACTGAATACAATTTTTTTTAAGATGGACCATCTGTGAAAGAAACACACAATTTCCTCACCAGTGATTTTAGCGGTAAAGGGACTGCCAGGAATGTGTTTGTTGTCAAACTTGACAATGATGTTATAGTCCCCAGGAGCAGTGGGCAGGTAGGACACAGTGCAGGTACCATCTTTGTTGTCCTTACATGTGATCTCTGCCTTTGAAGGGCCCTCCACCGCCAGTGACAGACCACCTGAGAGGCAACAACAGGGCTACTTTAGTGGCCTGTGGTCACAGTTTGTAGTGGATATACTGTAACAAATTCACTGTGCAAAAGCAAACACCAGTGTACAAAGTAAACTACTGTACCTTCTCCTGCATTCTTGGTGACCACAGTGAAAGTAGCAGCCTTGTTTACCATGCCGTAACTCAGACCTGGCCCATAAGCTGTCACCAACCCACTGTTCACAGCATCCACAAAGAACTGCAGAGGGCTTCCTACACCCCAATGGACACAATGATCCTTAATGGCACTTCAACTCATGGTGGTGTCTTAATATAGAGGATAGCATTTTGTTGAGACTGCAACACTACCACTTACAACTGTGCTCATAAATTACTTGGTATTGCGATCAATTCCACAAACCTTTGTGTGGTTCTCATGTTTGAAGGTAAAAGTCTGTTTTTATATAGAAATCAAATTACTACAACACCTCATGGTAGATGTTGGTAGATGTCAAAATTGGTTGACATGTTTAAATCAACAATTCTTGCAACATAGTTTATGTACGTTATGAATAAGGGTCATAAAAACAAGCAATTGTAGAACAAAAGTAATTCTGAGTGTCTATCATGAGACTATCGTGACTGCATCGCAAATATTTGAATAGAGCATTTATCTGCCAATTAATGGTATGCAGTGCATGCCATTATTATATAATACATATGCATACTTTAATTCTTTGCTTCTTGTGCTAACCCTTCATCAACTGTAGCTACAGGCTAACTGGTTCTCCTGTTATGATCTGCCAGTGTTGTTAGCATCCCGGACTTAGCAATTTTGGTACCATACTTAAGCTTGTTGAACAAATTAAACACTGTATCAAAAGCATAATCAGTGGTACCTAAATGTAATAGAAGGCTACATTATATCTAATATATTTAGGAGAGAAAAGCTCTTTCTTGCTGGTTGAAATGTTTGCTGCTTAGCTTGCTGATGTTACCTTGCTGTATAGCTAACACACTGTTGCATCTGTATTCATGGTTCAAAATACAGGGGTTCTGCTGAGGTATCCCTCCGTTTATTCTAAACACTTATATTTTTCCTCCTTCACGACTGCAAGAATTATTTAATACAATTTCAGACACCCCTATAGTAAACCTTACCATTTCTAAACATTAGCTGAACCTTGCACCTGCCTGTCTGATCACTCCCATCATTGCAATGTGTCATTTAAGTCCAGCCATTGGCGTGACACTCGGTTACGCCAATCGGAGGTCACTAAAATTAACATTGAATCGGTGTGTAACTTTGCAAAAACAATGTCGGACTCTGTTGTTTTCTCTGGGCCCTCCCCAATCAGACCGGGAGTGACATGTTTAGCCGCATGTTCTCCTTGAATTGCTGGCTGTCTGAGTGGTGTCCAAAAAAATGAGGTGGGCTTCATTGATAATTGGCAAAGCTTCTGGGGAAAACCTGGTCTTGTTAGGAGAGACGGCATCCATCCCACTTTAGAGGGAGCAGCTCTCATTTCTAGAAATCTGGCCAATTTTTTTGGGATCCTCCAAACTGTGACTGTCTAGCGTTGGGACCAGGAGGCAGAGCTGTGGTCTTATACACCTCTCTGCAGCTTCTCTCCCCCTGCCATCCCCCTATTACCCCATCCCCGTAGAGACGGTGCCTGCTCCCAGACCACCAATAACTAGCAAAAATCTATTAAGCATAAAAATTAAAAAAGAAAAAATAATATAGCACCTTCAATTGCACCACAGACTAAAACAGTTAAATGTGGTTTATTAAACATTAGGTCTCTTTCTTCTAAGTCCCTGTTGGTAAATGATATAATAATTGATCAACGTATTGATTTATTCTGCCTAACAGAAACTTGGTTACAGCAGGATGAATATGTTAGTTTAAATGAGTCAACACCCCCAAGTCACACTAACTGTCAGAATGCTCGTAGCACGGGCCGGGGCGGAGGATTAGCAGCAATCTTCCATTCCAGCTTATTAATTAATCAAAAACCTAGACAGAGCTTTAATTCATTTGAAAGCTTGTCTCTTAGTCTTGTCCATCCAAATTGGAAGTCCCAAAAACCAGTTTTATTTGTTATTATCTATCGTCCACCTGGTCGTTACTGTGAGTTTCTCTGTGAATTTTCAGACCTTTTGTCTGACTTAGTGCTTAGCTCAGATAAGATAATTATAGTGGGCGATTTTAACATCCACACAGATGCTGAGAATGACAGCCTCAACACTGCATTTAATCTATTATTAGACTCTATCGGCTTTGCTCAAAAAGTAAATGAGTCCACCCACCACTTTAATCATATTTTAGATCTTGTTCTGACTTATGGTATGGAAATAGAAGACTTAACAGTATTCCCTGAAAACTCCCTTTTGTCTGATCATTTTTTAATAACATTTACATTTACCCTGATGGACTACCCTGCAGTGGGGAATAAGTTTCATTACACTAGAAGTCTTTCAGAAAGCGCTGTAACTAGGTTTAAGGATATGATTCCTTCTTTATGTTCTCTAATGTCATATACCAACACAGAGCAGAGTAGCTACATAAACTCTGTAAGGGAGTTAGAGTATCTTGTCAATAGTTTTACATCCTCATTGAAGACAACTTTGGATGCTGTAGCTCCTCTGAAAAGAGAGCTTAAATCAGAAGTGTCTGACTCCGTGGTATAACTCACAAACTCGTAGCTTAAAGCAGATAACCCGTAAGTTGGAGAGGAAATGGCGTCTCACTAATTTAGAAGATCTTCACTTAGCCTGGAAAAAGAGTTTGTTTGCTCTATAAGAAAGCCCTTCGTGAAGCTAGGACATCTTTCTACTCATCACTAATTGAAGAAAATAAGAACAACCCCAGGTTTCTTTTCAGCACTGTAGCCAGGCTGACAAAGAGTCAGAGCTCTATTGAGCTGAGTATTCCATTAACTTTAACTAGTAATGACTTCATGACTTTCTTTGCTAACAAAATTTTGACTATTAGAGAAAAAATTACTCATAACCATCCCAAAGATGTATCGTTATCTTTGGCTGCTTTCAGTGATGCCGGTATTTGGTTAGACTCTTTCTCTCCGATTGTTCTGTCTGAGTTATTTTCATTAGTTACTTCATCCAAACCATCAACATGCTTATTAGACCCCATTCCTGCCAGGCTGCTCAAGGAAGTCCTACCATTATTTAATGCTTCAATCTTAAATATGATCAATCTATCTTTGTTAGTTGGTTATGTACCACAGGCCTTTAAGGTGGCAGTAATTAAACCATTACTTAAAAAGCCATCACTTGACCCAGCTATCTTAGCTAATTATAGGCCAATCTCCAACCTTCCTTTTCTCTCAAAGATTCTTGAGAGGGTAGTTGTAAAACAGCTAACTGATCACCTGCAGAGGAATGGTCTATTTGAAGAGTTTCAGTCAGGTTTTAGAATTCATCATAGTACAGAAACAGCATTAGTGAAGGGTACAAATGATCTTCTTATGGCTTCGGACAGTGGACTTATCTCTGTGCTTGTTCTGTTGGACCTCAGTGCTGCTTTTGATACTGTTGACCATAAAATTTTATTACAGAGATTAGAGCATGTCATAGGTATTAAAGGCATTGCGCTGCGGTGGTTTGAATCATATTTGTCTAATAGATTACAGTTTGTTCATGTAAATGGGGAATCTTCTTCACAGACTAAAGTTAATTATGGAGTTCCACAAGGTTCTGTGCTAGGACCAATTTTATTCACTTTATACATGCTTCCCTTGGGCAGTATTATTAGACGGTATTGCTTAAATTTTCATTGTTACGCAGATGATACCCAGCTTTATCTATCCATGAAGCCAGAGGATACGCACCAATTAGCTAAACTGCAGGATTGTCTTACAGACATAAAGACATGGATGACCTCTAATTTCCTGCTTTTAAACTCAGATAAAACTGAAGTTATTGTACTTGGCCCCACAAATCTTAGAAGCATGGTGTCTAACCAGATCGTTACTCTGGATGGCATTTCCCTGATCTCTAGTAATACTGTGAGAAATCTTGGAGTTATTTTTGATCAGGATATGTCATTCAAAGCGCATATTAAACAAATATGTAGGACTGCCTTTTTGCATTTACGCAATATCTCTAAAATCAGAAAGGTCTTGTCTCAGAGTGATGCTGAAAAACTAATTCATGCATTTATTTCCTCTAGGCTGGACTATTGTAATTCATTATTATCAGGTTGTCCTAAAAGTTCCCTAAAAAGCCTTCAGTTGGTTCAGAATGCTGCAGCTAGAGTACTGACGGGGACTAGCAGGAGAGAGCATATCTCACCCGTGTTGGCCTCCCTTCATTGGCTTCCTGTTAATGCTAGAATAGAATTTAAAATTCTTCTTCTTACTTATAAGGTTTTGAATAATCAGGTCCCATCTTATCTTAGGGACCTCGTAGTACCATATTACCCCATTAGAGCGCTTCGCTCTCAGACTGCGGGCTTACTTGTAGTTCCTAGGGTTTGTAAGAGTAGAATGGGAGGCAGAGCCTTCAGCTTTCAGGCTCCTCTCCTGTGGAACCAGCTCCCAATTCAGATCAGGGAGACAGATACCCTCTCTACTTTTAAGATTAGGCTTAAAACTTTCCTTTTCGCTAAGGCTTATAGTTAGGGCTGGATCGGGTGACCCTGGACCATCCCTTGGTTATGTTGCTTTAGACGTAGACTGTGTTTCATAATTATTGTATGGCCTTGCCTTGCAATGTGGAGCGCCTTGGGGCAACTGTTTGTTGTGATTTGGCGCTATACAAGAAAAAAGTTGATTGAAGTTGATTGAGAGGTGTCAAGTAACGAAGTACAAATACTTCGTTACTGTACTTAAGTACACTTTTTAGGTATCTATACTTTACTCCATTACTTATTTTTCTGCCTACTTCTGACTTCTACTCATTACATTTTCACACAAGTATCTGTACTTTCTATTCCTTACATTTTTAAAACAAACAGCCTCGTTACCCTTGGCTTCAGTTTAATGTTTATATGTATATTCACGTCATGTGCGCCTGTAATCAACTTTTCTGCAGCACGGCTTTGCTTTGAACCGTGAACCATCGAAGCAGTGGTTCGCAGATTGAGGCAATGCTTCGACCTATTGCCTCGTTTATTCTTTTTCTTTCGCTTAATTTTCCCCCGCTAAAACCCTAAAGAGCATACTTCTGTGAGTATTATTTACCTTTTCTATGTTAAACCGACTTGTTATGGTCTTCTGAACAGTTGATGTATTTTATAACTTAAAAACGGAGTGATGCTAACGCGTTAGCATGTCTATGGCATTTTCATGTTAAAAGTTAGCATTAAGCAATTGCAGTTCTTATCACGTTCGGGTGCATTTGTTTTCAAATTGTAATATTTCTTAAATTTATTTTTGTTATATATTAATAATCTAATGATTATTATATACAACTTTAGAGAAAGAGGCAAAAAGAACCTGAATAGAAACACAACAGAAAATATAAAAGCAACTAACAATGAACATACATAAATACATAAATAAATGTTTCCTGTGAACACCTAGTGACTCTTACACCTCCACTTCATCCCTGTCTTATTAATGACAGTTTGTTTCGGTCAAACCATATTTTCAATGTGTTAATTTCTTCAGTGATTTCCTCCAGAACAATCTGCCAAACTAGAAAACTGCTGCATCCTAGTAAGAGCAGAATACTACTGGAATGAATTTGAATAAGGAAAGTTTTTTTTTTTTTCTTCACTAAATGGATGCTGCACTCACTGCAGTTTATTGTCTGGAATAGTCCCAGATTGCATTTCAGAGCTTCTAGAATTGAAACATTTTCGTGCAGGTGGTGTTGGGGGGTAATTTTGGGGTTTTGGGTCTTGGGCCACATGTAGAACGAATCGTTTTAAATTAAGCTTTCAATTCATATAGTGGCATCTACCTTTTTTTTTTTTTTTTTTAAAAAGGTTACTTTATACTTTTATACTTTAAGTAGGTTTTGGAGCACATACTTTTTCAACTTTTACTTGAGTAAAGAAGTCGAGTTGATACTTCAACTTTTACCAGAGTGTTTTTAAACTGCAGTATCTATACTTCTACTTAAGTAACAATTGTGTGTACTTTTGACACCACTGTTTAAGTCTTTGGTCCAATGTGTGGCATAAGCCAAAAGATACTACAGTTGGTTAATGAAAGTAGTAATCTTGTTTGTTTTATGCGATTCTGAAACAGTTTGTGTCAATTGTCGATCTACGAATACTGATGTTAGGTATTCATTTATTCATTCATTTTCTAGTGCTTATCTGGGTCCAAGTCACGTTGGCAGTAGACCAACAATTCTAATCTTAGCAGCTTTTTCCATTAACCTACAGTTTAACTAACTACCCTTAGCTAGCAAAAGCTAACATTTGCCTGACTTAGTGTTAGCTAATACTATCAAAAAGGCCCCAGTCAGTATTATAGCACACAGATTATAGCAGTAATTCCATATCCTAGCAAGCCAACACACCTTCAGGCAAATCAAGCTTTGACTACTACTTTGCATACAGTACATTGCCTAACATCATCAGCTTTAAACCCAGTCATGACAACTGGATGGGAACATGTTAGTGTACACTACACATAGCTGACCTGGAATGTGGTTGCCATCATATTTGATGTCCATCTCATGCAGACCTCGCTCTGTTGGCTGGTATTTGATGGTGATGGTTCCATCATTATTATCCGTAATATGTGGCCGTGCAGTTTGCCTGAAGGCATACGCACCTCCCCTAGAAATGCCAACAGCTGAGTTAAAACATCAGTGTCCTCTAGGGTGTTTTCTATGGGTGTGAATCATTTTCTTTCATTGTTACCTGTGAGTTCTCCTTGCTGTGGTGTAAAAGGAACAACGAAGTTAAGAAGGACGAAAGAGAGGATCCACGGTGTCACGGGGAACAACTGGCTCATTTGTGGCCTGATAACAGAAGAGCAAAAGAATGAAGTGGTTATGTACTAGTAGATACTCAACAATACCAAACCAAGTCCAGGGCATTCAAACGTAGCAGCTGTTCATACACACCGTGACATGAAAGGGACTCTTGGGGATGTTCTGTCCACCAAACCGTATGGTAAATACATATTCCCAGGCTCAGGAGCCGTGTAGTAAATATCAAAGGTTCCATCGTGATTTTCCACACATCCATGTCAAGCTCCATTCCCTGTGGGGTCAGCACCTTACAGGTCACCTTGCCCTTCCCGGCGGCCTTGGCGTCTACGGTGATGACTGTATCCTCTGAGGTCTGCAGCCTTCTGAAGACTTGCTGTTGAGTACAGAGAATAAAATGACACTATGTAGGAATAAGTGCACACAAACGAAGAGATAGTTGATCTGTTTTTAAGCAATAACACCCATACAAAAATGAAGCCAAAGTTACTCACACATGCCATGTCCTCCAATAGAAACTGGAATAAAAAGACCATGGTATTAAACATATAATATAAACAACTACAATCAAAAACATTGTGAACATGGAGGATTCTTTTTACCTGTGAGTAGACACTTGCTGGCATCTCCTGTTGGAAGGACTGAATGTGATATGGGGGAATAAGGAATCTCATCTCCTCCATATTTAATAGTAATGGTGTATGGGCCAGTGGAGTCTGGTACATAGGAAACAGTGTATGTCCCATCCCTGTGTCCTGGATGGTTGCATTCTTAGGCTTTCCCTCTGGGTCCTATTAATAGATAACAGACATTAATTTATGATTCAACAGTAAGAGACCTTTTCAAAAACAAGGTAGTTAAACCCACCAGGATCTGCACAGTGAGCAGTCCCTCTCCAGCATCACGGGCATCGATCGTAAACTCAACAGGCATGCCTAGCACAAACACCTTTGGTGTCTAGACCAGGGCCACTAGCGCGGACACTTGCTGGCATCATGCCCAGGTGAAGACATTACCTTGAATGGACTGACGATCAAGAGAAAAATGTCAGGCATAATTACTAAAGCAATGTTTAAAAGCCTGAAGTTGGAACAAAAGTGATTAACAACTACTTTTTTCGTGTGAATACTGTCAGCCTTTATACTTTCGTTTTCAGAATATACCTGTGTGGGACATCCTGATCTGCATATTTGACAGCTACAGTGTAGGACCATCCTGGGCTGGGGTGTAGTGAACTGTGTGGGTACCATCACCGTTGTTCTTCACACCAACTGGTTCTACATTACCTGGAAGTAACATAGCATGGAAATATTCATGTACCACCAACTGGCTGATATATGATAGTATATCGTGTGAAGGTTATTGCTATGCAGCATGTACCTGTTGGGCCATAGAGTCTGACGTCCAGTGGAGCCTGACCTGCCTGAGAGCAGTCAACTGTAAATGTTTGAGGAACATGAGCTCTTACACCAGTGCCCAGAACCCGGACCAGAGCACTTGACCTTACTTGGGTCCACAGGGTCCCGTATGGGCACACGGAATGGACTGCCAGGAATTGGGGTAACCTCCATAGTTAATGTTGACATCGTAGTCTCCAGGGGTAAAGGGTACATACTCCACACTGCAACTGCCATCTTGTTGTCTTTGCAAGAAATTTTGGCCTCTGAGGCCACCCTCGATCGTCAGGCCCAGTCCACCTGTACCAGCACCCCTGAGAAAGAAACCGCATGTGTCATTAGTGTACATGAAATTCACATTCTCTTGAAAAAAAAAAAGAAGTACTTGTGGTGCACAGTACTGTTTCCAAAACCACTGTCCAAAAACACAGAATCTCACAATGTTAAAAATGTCATTGGTTTACCGTATTTTCCAGAGTGTAAGTCATATGGGTTTTTTTTTTTTTTTTACTAGGTTTGTGAAGTCCCAGTTTGTGAAGAATCCCAGGAAATCAAAGCACGGAACAAAAATAAACTCCAGAAATAAAATAATATATACCAGTAATTAAAGTATATTACAGCAATGCACAAAACCCAAAATAAGGAGATGATAATACAGAAAAAAGGTGAAAACGTATACTCCAGTATGACTATATATAATGTTTTGTTTTGTTTGTTCCACTTCAAGGGGTATTTTTGTCAGGTGAGACTCATACTCTGGAAGATATGGTACTTCGATTTCTCATCAAAGGCATAATACTTTCCTAGGCACTACCCAACCTTTTCATTGAGTTTATTTTATTTATTTATTGAGTATACTGCTGACAGACACTGCCTCACTTAATCTGTTTCTGAATAACTGAGAACAATACCTGGTCTCCACTGTGAAACAGTTGGGTCTGTTGGTTATTCCCCCCTCCAGTCCTGGCCCATAGGCACGAACCCTTGTCGGGTCACATCCCTCCACCACTGATACCCTGAAGGGACTCGATGGTACGGGTACATCATCATACAGCACCTCGATCAGATGCATGCCTGCACAAAAACAGATGAAACCAGCTTATCCCCAAATGTTCTCAAAGCTTTTTTTTATTGCCACTTGTGTTTAATTATAGGACACACACATTCCCATTTAGGAAAGTAAACATCTGTTTATTTATAAAAGATGGCTTTTGGAGCTCTGGTGAATGCACGAGTTTACATCTGTTTGCTATTCATTATTTTACAACAATTTTTTCTGACAGATTCCTCTCAGCAGGCCTACATGCCAGATTCACAGCCACGATGGTGTGATATTAGAGTGCGTCTGGTGGTAAAGGAGTACTCTGTGATCCCTTTGCTTTGTGTTATAGGCCTCTATTAATATCTGCTGTCATTCCCCTGCTGTGTGCAGGCAGCCTTTAGCACACATACCTGCCTGGTTAAGAGTTTCTGTTCCAGAACACACTATTTATAAAGCAAAGCCTCTCTGCCTCCCTGCCCCGCACATCATTGCTCCACTGCATCATTCTGTATTATACCCCTCTCCCTCACCCTCTTTTTGCCACACTCCTGTTTTATCCCCAAACGCTGCCTAACGCTACCACCTGTTTGTGATTTTCCCATCTGTCTGCATGCACTCATTCAGTTAGGGCATCTATGTCAGTCTAATTTAGCTTCGTACACATACAATGTTTGTCATTGGTCTTTAAATCTCGCTATTAAATAATCTATGTAATACATTTTCCAATGCACTTACATCCTCGAACGCCGTATACTCCACTCTGTAGGTGCCGTCACCTTTGTCAGTGATGTAGGTGTCTGTGTTACTGCCGGATGGGTTGATTATGCGAACTTTCACATGGGTCCCTCCAGCCTTGGTGAGGCTGCGAGCATCCACAATGAAGTGAGTTGTCACTTCTCGAAGAACTCCTAGTATTGGGGGGAGAAAACCTTTAACATCACTTGTCACTAAAGAAAATGGCAAGTGTGACTTCATGTTTTTATATCATTATGAGCGAGCTGACATTAACATACTGAATGTGCATCAGCTTTTATAACTGTATTGACCCATATGCAAGACTCTTTTTATACATCTGAAATTAACAGCATCATCTTGTAATCACAAAGTACAATTTAACATGCCATGTACATCCACAACATCAGGTAGCAACAATAACAATCGAGATATAAACTCCCTAATAACAGAATAAAATCACAATTATTGATCATTACAGCTCTCCCAGAATCCCTCACACTGCTTTTGACAGTGAACTACCCTCAGCTGCTGTTTTTCTGGCCATTGACACAACTAAAGTTTTTTTGTAACTATTTTAAATCTCCATAGTGGCACATCCCTTCACAGGAATCTCTGGGGGCTTTTAGGATTTTACCAATCTAGAAACGTCTGCAGGCACAGAAAGTTCCACTTGTGGGGTATCGATGATTGACATGATGATCTGGGAGTCAAGCTAAGCCAGTTTGTACTGTTTATCACACCAGCATTTGTTGCTTTCATTATGCTTTTATGTGCATTATTTTAATATAAAAGATTTCTATATTTCAAAAAATAAAATCAAGATTTGTTCTTTAGAAATTATTTTCCAAAAATGTCTTTTAAAAGGAGTTTGTCTTTTAATCAGGGCAGTCTTATATTTGGGCCAATACAATATTTTGCTGTATTTATTTACCTCTTGGCTCCACTCCTGGCCCGTAGACGTGCACTCCACTGGTGTCCACAGAAGGCTCAACTTGTAGGACCTTGGGAAATTGTGGAATAATGTGGCCACCATACTTGATAGTGATTGTGTGAGTGCCTGGAATGACGGGATGTATGTAAACAGAGAAGATCCCATCAGCAGTTTTCTGGATGTGACTTCAGCCTTAACCCCAGTGTCTGTACACAATCTCAATCGTGAGTTCGGCGTCCCTGCCCGGGTGCAGTCCACAGTGAATGGCGCGCTTCACCTGCCTGGCCCTCTCCAGACCAAGTCCGCTAGCAGTCACCTTGCTGGGGTCAAAGGCTGGACGCACTGCAGCCTTGAAGGGAGATCCAGGGATGTGCTTTTCAGCGTACAGGATGTTGATGGCATACTCCCCTGCCTCAGTGGGCAGATAGGAAACTGAGCATGTGCCATCCCCATTGTCCTGGCACTCAATTTTAGCCTCGCAGGGTCCCTCCACAGTCAGACCCAGACCACCAGCACCAGCACCTTTGGTGTTGATAGTGAACGGAGCTGGTTTCCCTACAATTCCTCCCTGTAAGCCTGGGCCATAAGCTCGCACCTGTGAACAGTCACGCCACCGTCTGAGTTGTAGTATTATTAACTCTTTTGAAAACCATACCTTTGGTTATGAATGTTTTTGAACAAAATAAAATTGGGTAACTACATGCAGCTTTCAAAAAAGTTTACCTTTGAAGGATCAGCAGGCATCACTGCTTCTACTCCGAATGGGCTTCCCATCACCGGGTTGCCATCATAGCTGACATCAACCTTGTATGCCCCTCCTCGGGGGGAATATACTTCACATTGTGAGCACCTTTGGCTTTGTCTGATTCTAGTTTGCAAGGGATTGGTCGGCCAGATGGTGAGGTCATCCTCACGCCCACATTGCCCTGCCCACCAGCACCTTTAGCGTTTACTGTAAACTCTTGATCCTTTCCTACCTCCACTTCTGCAATGAAAATGTTTATAAAATAGATTTGCTTCATGGATAGTAAGAGGCAGAAACATATTTACCAAACAATAATCACTTATAAAATGAATGAATAATGCTTGCAACATACTAGTGTCTAGTCCCTCCACTTTGACCTTTCCAAGATCGAGAGGTGGGGCCACTGTGATATGGAAGGGGCTCTTGGGAATGGGATCGCCTCCATAAGTTACTGAAATTGCCATGTTGCCCTGAAAAGGTAAAAGAAATGAATGTCACTGATATTACTGTGAATAGTCTCCACAGTGTTTTATTATTAATGGCACTGACATTCTAAAAGCAGTATTCTGTACCTGCTGAAGAGCAGTGTACTTGACAGTGTATGAGTAATCATGATTATCGATGATCTCAAAGTCACGAACGGCCTCTCCTGGGCCTGATGCTGTGAAGTGAACCTCGGGCTTGGCCTTGCCTGCTCCTTTTGTGTAGATGGTGAAGTGAGTTGGAGTGCCCACCTCCACACCTGAAGTACACAATATTTTTTCAGTTCTACCACCCATATCACATATCTATTGTATAAAGTACCCTACAGCGGGGGTTTTGTTACCACCGCAACAACCTATGTATTCAGTTTGGCAATTATATCAATTTTGCTACTTGATCTCAACAACTCTCACCTGTCTTGTTGAGTCCAGGGCCTTCTGCTCTCACTTTGCCAGCATCATGGGAAGGATCCACTTTTACTTTGAATGGGCTAATAGGAATTTCCTGGCAAAGCAAGTATATATAAAAACAAATCCGCGAGAAAGTAATAAAGACAACAAACCTTTAAACATTGATTAAAAAAAAGCTTCAATACTATCCCATCAGTCCCTCTTGTCAGTTTTCCTACCTGGTCAGCAAACACACCATGATGGGATAGCGGCCTGGGCCAGGAGGAGTGTACTTGACAGTGAAGGTGTCATTGTCATTCTTGATGATATCAAAGTCAATGTCTGCCTCAGCTGGACCAACCACCCCTGGGGCACACTTAATTCCAATGCTGATGTCCCCTAAAGTTACAGAACAACAAGCACAAACGATGAAGGTCATTCTAATTTATAGATGAGGAGACTAAAAACAGCAGCTCCTTGTCTTTTTTAATTCTTCTCTTAAATACATTATTCTGTCAAACAGTTATACCATCTTCCATTGCATATATCAGTTTTTCTGTTCATTTTATTCTACCCCCCTCACATTTTTAACATTTTGCACTAATTCAATTTAGCATCAACTTAACGTTGAAGTGCCTTATTTTTCTTTTCAAAATCAACCCACTGTAAATAACATCATCATGCATTCTGACCTTGGCCCGCTTCACTGCAGTCCACAGTGAAGTACGTTGGCTCGTTAGCCTTCAGTCCTGTCTTCTCCACTCCAGGCCCATAGACCTTGACTTTGTCTGGATGAGAACCCTCTCCAACCAGCACCTAATAAATACAGTGTACTTGAGTCAGTTGGTTGAAGCCCAGCTGCTGCAGATCTCCCACTTCATCTATATTTGGTAAAGTATCATTGTAGTTAATTCAGCGAAAAGCTATATTTCGAGTGTGCACATGGGTATTGGTGCATATTCATGTCTTACCCTAAATGGACTGTTGGGCACATTAACATCTCCCCAGGCGATGATGATAGTGTGCTTAATGGGTTTGACAGGAGTGTAGGCACACACAAAAGTACCGTCTCCCTTGTCAGTAATCTTGATGTTGAAGGTGCAGCCTTCAGCGTCCTTATAAGTATCATAAACATGTCAGTTTAGGTTTGCGAGGCCACATGAAATACATAATGCGTTCCCAAAATTTCATACCTGTGCATAGATCTTGAGTTTACCCTTCCCACCCATGCGGGCATCAACGGTGAATTCAGTTGGTTTATTTACAATGACACCAGTGGGCTGCAGGCCTGGACCGAACGCCTTCACCTGCAGTCATGCAAGACCTTTGATTATTACATCTGCCTGCCAAGGAGGCTGTGTTTAGTGCTGTTTGCCTGACTGTTAGCAGGATTTAAAAAAAAAAACCTACCAATCCACTTTTCTTGAAACGTGGTGAAAGGGAAAAGTATAGGCTAAGAAAGAAAACATTTACTTTTGGATGGATCCAATTAAATAAGCAAGATCCCAAATTTTTTTCTCTACTTTCTTTCACATTTCTTTGACACCAAAACACTTAATCTGCATTGTGTCAGTCCACCCATCTGTCAATGGGTATTGGTCACGACTGGGGAAATAACCTGCCTCGGATTGGTGTCTTGTCCAGGGGGAGTCATAGACTCTCATCTGCTTGACGCCAGAGAATCCGGAGATAAGCACCAGCACCAAAGGGCTCCAGGGTCTATATAAGACTTACTTCTGTGTCTTAACATTGTGAGATTGGGCATTTTTCAATATTTTTGTGAATTTCTCAAGAGATAATTCACAGATATTTATGACAAAAATTAGGCATATGTTGTGTGCAAATACATTATATCTGGACAAATTCACAAAAAATGTTGGAGAATGTCCAGTTCCAGTTCGCAATATTAAAGAATGTTTGGGGCTGGGGGGCTCCTGGATCCACCACATTAATCACATAAAAGTTAGTGAGTTCTTTTTAGCTCATACCCCAATCTTTCACAAAGTTTCAAGAAATGTGGTTCAGTAGTGTCGAACAGCTACAGAGATATATGTGAAGTATTGGCAGAAGTATGTGTCTCTTGTTTTAACATGCTTTGGTTGGAGAAGAGGAACAAGACCATGTAATCGCCATGAAGCTAGCCTACAAAATTGTTCTTAGCTGGGCTAATTAAACCTTACTTACGTACCATCCCAGGCTTGCGTTCTTCAAGGTGCAGGATACTTTGTGTCACTAGGGTGAATAAAAAGTCTACGGGTCACAGAGCTTTCTCTTATCATGCCCCTGTTCTCTGGAATGATCTCCCTGCATCAATAAACAGTCAGATTCTGTACAGCCTTTCAAGTCGAGACTTAAGATGCACTTATTTTCCCTTTCATATGGCTAGCATACTGGCATAGTATGTTTCTATGCTTTTTACTCTTTTAATTCATTTTATTTGGAAACAGAGCGGGTCGTGGCCTCAACCTTATCTAAATTCTGGGTCTGTTAATGAAGCTTAGGACTAGTGGCCGGCGATCACCTTTGTATCTCTTCTGTTTTTCTTGTTGCTTAATGCTGACAAATTACACTGTATTTGTTGTCTTTCTGATGCTTGATTCTGCTTTTTTTTTTTTCTATCTGTTTGCGGTGTGGCTCCATCCAGAGATGGGTGTGGTATCTGTTCCGGAAACCATCCTGTGCACTGCCAACATTTCCTGTATATTTGTTTTGTGAATTGTTTTGTAAATTGTGTCGGGGTATGGCTCAAGCAGATGGTCACCCCTTTGAGTCTGGTCTGCTTGAGGTTTCTTCCTCAGAAGGAATTTTTTCCTTATCACTGTTGCTCTGGGGGTTGGTAAGGTTAGACCTTACTTGTCTGAAGCGCCTTGAGGCAACCTTGTTGTGATTTCGTGCTATATAAATGAAAATAAATTGAAATTGAAATTGAAGCAAGGAAAATACCTTCTCAGGGAAGATGTCATTGGCTGCGGGGAGGATGTGAGCCATGAAGGGGCTGTCCTTTATGTCCTCATCATCACAAATGACATGCACTGCATAGTCGCCAGGCTCAGTTGGCCAATAGCGCACGTCACAGGAGCCGTCCCCCTTATCATCACACTCAATTTTAGCCTGAGATGGACCTTCGATGGAGAAGCCTGGAGATGAAGAATTGACATGTTCAGATTTCTGATATGCAGGACTATCAAAAGACCTACTGGTCTGTAACAGCTTGGTAATAATGACTATCTTACCCAGAGTTCCTACTTCAGTGCCGATTGCCTCGACAATAAAATCAGCAGATTTTCCCACCATGCCGGTCTTCAGTCCAGGACCCCAGGCCCTCACCTTCTGAAAACCTGCCTCTGCACCTACTTCCACTTCAAAGGGGCTGCAGCATGCACAGTAATACACAATGTAGTCAATCTGAAATGTGAGCATGCTTTGTTAAAGAGCAGCAGCAGCAGCAGGATCCTACCTTCGTGGGATAGGGTGACCTCCCCAGGTGATGCTGACTGTGTATTTACCAGGCTTCAGGGGGTAATATCACATTCGTACACACCATTTCCTGCATCTCGCACTTTCACTTGTTCCTCTGCACCACCTGAAGATAAATGCAGTTAATATGGATTTTCATGAAGGCAAAAAGACAGCTCAGCATTCAGTTTTGAGTTTCTCATATACACATTTGAATGCTGATTTTCAGACAAAAAAACCCAGACATAGGAAATCATTTCAACACAGAAAGCCTTCTGACTCACTTGGCCCTCTGACCGAGACATTCAGCTCTCCACTCCCAGCTCCTTTGGTGAAAACTTTGAAGTCTGCAACCTCCTTTACTCTCACGCCTTTAGGCTGAAGGCCTCTGCCCATTGCTCTGCAGGCATTTGGATTTATGGCTGAAAGGAATAACAATAGACACAGAGAGACAGAGAAATCTTTAGCAAAGCAGAGGGCAGCTGGAAGCAGCCAGCTCTTGACCACAATGTTAGTAGCACAAATGTAAAAAAACAAAACAAAACAAAAAAAACACCCAATCCAGATTGGATTCTTTTCAGCCACTGGATGAAGCTAAAAACAACGCTTTTTGGTGCAATGCATGTACAAAATAAAATTTTGAACAAGATATTGGCACATTTCAGAGCATACAGAAAGCTCTGACAACATTCCAGTCTGTCACCCAGAAATGTTGACTATAGGCTTCAAGTATTTGCCGGCTGATGCAAATATACATTTAATAAAACAGCACAAGCAACAATATCTAAAAGTGAAAAGTAGACAGCAAGGCAAGCCACGACAGGCTGGAAACACTTGTACAACATTACATCTTAGAGCTCTTTCTCTCTCTGACACAGAGTAGATCGTCAAGCTGCAGTGCACAAAAACAACAAACAGGCGACGAAGCACGGCAGACCCAGAGCTCCGAGAGCACCGGGGCCACCGCGACATCTTAAAGAAAGCACATCTGCAGCACATTGGGCGGGACTTGGCTGAGCATTTGGCATAACCCAGTAGACAGTACTAACTTGGCGGCGCCATTTTGAGGGTGGAGCCCCCTTTTTTACCTTGACTCCAGGAGGGGTGCGCACTGACTGAGGGACTATCTGCAGCGGAGCTCCTACGGGGGAGCAACGGGTGTAGCTAGAAATGACAGATAGAATGGGTTAAGCTCTACACCCAGCAGTAGTTCCAGCAGGAAATGAAGAAAGCTGCAGATTGATGGATAGACCGCCCTGACACTAACAGCACACTCGAACCTGATTTGTCTGACAGCTATTTACAACACAGACAGATGTCTCACCCTCTGCGACGTTGACAGTGAAAGGCTCCTGGGATCTCCTGGCCCGCAAACAGTACGTGGATGGTGTGCGGGCCCTGCATGATGGGGCGATAGGTGCAACGAAAAAACACAGTCCCCCTTGTTCTCGAGGACAAGCTCAACTGTGTCCTTTTTTCCCTGGGGGTCGACGATGATCACACTGACATCGCCATTACCAGCACCTGTGAGTGAAAAATGAGTCTAATTACTCACCGTATGAGAACGTAAAACTTTCTGGTGGCTGTGTTTTCCACACTTACCAGCAGTGTAAATGTCAAAGTAGGTTGGTTTGTTAGCCACGTTGCCCGTAGGCTCCAAACCAGGCCCTCGAGCATGGACCTTACTGGGGTCGCCCATAGCCTTCACCACATTCACTGTATAGGGGCTCTTGTCAATATCTTGTCCTGCAAATAGCACCTTCACCTAAGGGAGATGGAAGCAGACAAATTTGGTACATCTTTGAAAAAAATATAAAGTTAAATTCTTTCTGCTCTGACTGATGGAAGCTTGTTTTCTGTGCTCCTGTCACAAAATACATCATATTTTCGTGACGCGTTTTTTTATTTTACTGTTTCTAACCCTACCCCTTCCCCTAACCCTAACCGTAATCTAACCCTCTCCTGCCTTCCCCTAACCTGAACCATAACCCCCACTGACCCCCCCCTGCATCACCCTGCATTTCATGCTCTTGTCACGAAAATGTGGGCATTTCATGACAGCATCACAAACCATAGATTAATTTACTTTACGTGATGCCATCACGAAATGGCGTGAGATTGTGTTGGTTTAAAGTTACACTCGTTCTTTGTAGTGTAATCACGAATAGTGCTATGATTTCTTGTTTTTAGCCTCATGCTTTGAATTTATAATGACAACCTTTCAAAGTACACTACAGTCATTTGGGGTACAGTTTTGCATCATTTTAGTAGGCTATGTGTAAACACAATATCAATTTTTTTTTTTTAGGTTTTCTTATTAATCTATGAATGACTGTGCCGTCTTATCTCTCAGAAATTGCTGAGCTTTATGTGCTATCACATGTCGTACAGTTTCAGGCTTTGTAACAACTCGCCATTCCTGACATGAAAAAGAAGACTGCAGGCTGCAGAACTTTAAATGATGGACCTACTTTGTCATTATTATTATAATTATTGCTATCATTTCTGTCTCTTACCTTGTGGGCACCTTCAACTTTTGGAACGTAGGTGACAGTATAGGTTCTTTTTTTGTCATTGTTGGGCTTAACTTTAGCCTATAAAATAAAAATAAAGAATGACTTGGATGAGTTAGCAGATTTTGCACACTGAAACTAGTATTATCCAGCAGGGTGTATCAGGTGTAACTTGCCTCCTCTTTGTGTCCCTCAGGATCTTCCACATAGACTAAGACTTCACCACTTCCTGCCTCTAAAGTCTCCACAGTGAACACAGCCGGCTGCAAAACCTTGTTGCCATGAGGCTCAATACCTGAGATTTAAACAAAGATGACAGTGTGGGACGATTAACAACACAAGTTTTGAACAATATAGAGACTTAGTAATGGGACACAGACAATTCTGAGCATAAAAAGCTTGTTCTTTAAGAAAATTAAGTATCATACCACCTATTTTAATGGTTGAGCACAATATTCAGAATTCTAGCTGCAATGTAATCAAGCTGGAAATAAACTTGAAACTAATCTCCAACAATAACTCAATAAAAATCAGAGGTGTCAAGTAACAAAGTACAAATACTTCGTTACTGTACTTAAGTACACTTTTTAGGTATCTATACTTTACTCCATTACTTATTTTTCTGCCTACTTCTGACTTCTACTCATTACATTTTCACACAAGTATCTGTACTTTCTATTCCTTACATTTTTAAAATTAACAGCCTCGTTACTCTTGGCTTCAGTTTATATATATATATATATATATATATATATATATATATATTATATATATATATATATATATATATATATATATATATATATAATATATATATATATATATTCACGTCATGTGCGCCTGTAATCAACTTTTCTGCAGCGCGGCTTTGCTTTGAACTGTGAACCAATCGAAGCAGTGGTTCGCAGATTGAGGCAATGCTTCGACCAATTGCTTCGTTTATTCTTTCTTTCTTTCGCTTAATTTCCCCCGCTAAAACCCTAAAGAGCATACTTCTGTGAGTATTATTTACCTATTCTATGTTAAACCGACCTGTTATGGTCTTCTGAAACAGTTGATAGATGTATTTTATAACTTAAAAACGGGAGCGACGCGTTAGCATGTCTATGGCATTTTCAATGTTAAAAGTTAGCATTAAGCAATTGCAGCTGTCATCACGTTCGGGTGCATTTGTTTTCAACTTGTAATATTTCTTAAATTTATTTTGTTTTATATTAATAATGTAATGATTATTATATACAGTTTTAGAGAAAGAGGCAAAAAGAACCTGAATAGAAACACAACAGAAAATATAAAAGCAACTAACAATGAACATACATAAATAAATACATACATACATACATACATACATACATACATACATGTGTTTCCTGTGAACACCTAGTGACTCTTACCCCTCCACTTCATCCCTGTCTTATTTAATGACAGTTTGTTTTGGTCAAACCATATTTTCAATTTGTTAATTTCTTCAGTGATTTCCTCCAGAACTATCTGCCAAACTAGAAAACTGCTACATCCTAGTAAGAGCAGAATACTACTGGAATGAATTTGAACAAGGAAAGTTGTGGGTTTTTTTTGTTGTTGTTTTCCTTCATTAAATGGATGCTGCACTCACTGCAGTTTATTGTCTGGAATAGTCCCAGATTGCATTTCAGAGCTTCTAGAATTGAAACATTTTCGTGCAGGTGGTGTTGGGGGGTAATTTGGGTTTGGGTCTTGGGCCACATGTAGAACGAATCAGTTTTTAAATTAAGCTTTCAATTCATATAGTGGCATCTACCTTTTTTTTTTTTTAAAGGTTACTTTATACTTTTTACTTTAAGTAGGTTTTGGAGCACATACTTTTTCACTTTTACTTGAGTAAAGAGGTCAAGTTGATACTTCAACTTTTACCAGAGTGTTTTTAAACTGCAGTATCTATACTTCTACTTAAGTAACAAATGTGTGTACTTTTGACACCACTGATAAAAATACTGAATTCATGTAATTTTTCTGCTTTCCTTAATGTCCCAGCATGATTACAATACAGCAGAATTAGGGAATAACCCTGTTGTGTCTGATGATTTGCAGACATTCATGCTGGATTTTACAGTTACAAATTGAGGTTTAAAATAGATATGTGCAGCGTTATTCCAATTCTAATCAAATTCCATCGTTACGTGGTTTATTTTTCTGTAAGTAATTCAGCTGGTGAATCGTTGTGAAAGGGTGTGGTCGGCTGACCAAACAGCGTCTTCATGCCAAACTGGAAATTCTGTGAGCAGACACACGGATTTCTCCATCTCATCAGTTGCAATGAGTTAAATCCACGGTAAATCCATCAATCAATCCAGTTAAATCCATTAAATCCACACATTTCGGGATGACACTATTTCCGTCAGTCTCGGGTGGACAGCATCATTGTCGACACCTGTGCAGCAATGCGGTCAGGTGGCGGAGTAACACATCAAATGTGAAACAGTTTTAATATTTTGCTACCATCCACGTGATATTTTCTGGTCTGAAATCTCACACGATTAACCAATCAGATTCGTGGAAAAAATGTAATTGGATTAGAATGCATTGTAAATTATTTTCACTGATATTTCAATGGCAACACTGTGATTGATGGCGATTTACAACAAAACAAACAAATTTACAATAGATTGTACAATACATTACCACTCAAAGAAAGCTTTAGGTATTGTCAAATTGATTTCAGCAGTACATCAGTATGACATGAAAGCAACGGTTTCCAGGAAAGGTTGGAAAGGTGTTGACAGAGTGACTAGTACACAGTATATGATGTTACCATTCTTGTCTTTTAAAATTAAGTTATATTATTTAAGTGTTGAAACTAAGGCCAAACAAAGCAACACAAAATCTGTAGTATAATAGTCTTTTCATAGAACTAGAACTACAACAGATTGATACAAAACAGTTCCTGCAGCTATTACATTAAGGAATAAGTAATAATTTTGATTTATTTATTTAGTGCACAGGTAGTACTTATTGCTTATTGCTGATTTACCAATCATTATACTGTGCTTCAGATTTACTGATTGTATTTTAGTAGGACCTGGTCCTGTAAGAACATTTTTTTTTTTGCTCTATTTTTATTTTACTTTTAAATTTGTCATTTTTATTCCCCTTTGTCCTTGTCGAGTTTGATTGATATGTGACATGTGCCTCTAGGTTTTTCCAAATGTATGTATGAGGACTCTACTGCAAACAAAATCTTCCTCTGCTTACCAATAAAGTAACTTGAATTTGAACTCATGAAGGAATGTTGAGTCATTAGCTACTCTACATGTTCTTGATTGATAATGACACCTTTTGCTATTGGTGCAAGATTATAAATAAACAGTATATGATTCTTTTCACCACCATCATTGCACTTAATAGTGGTTGCACTGAAATCACCCTTCTTTTCACAATCACCATTACCCTTACTGACTGGAAGAAAAGATTGATGCCCATCTCTGGAAAGGAAAGGGTGATTGCATGGATTGCAACAACCATAGGGGTATTACAATAATATATTATATTAGGTAGGGTAGATACTTTCAAGTACTGGTCTGAACACCATCCACTCCCAGTTATTTACAACTCAGTAATAGGAGCAGTCAGGCTTCATGCCCAAGGAGCCAACTATTAACTGCATCCAAGCTCTGTGAGTACTCACTGAATGCAAGCGCAAATACCGGCAGTGCGTCTTTGCAGCTAATGCTGATTTTTGCAAAGTGTTTGAGTCAGGTGGCTGGGCTGCTCTGTGGGACATTATGACAGTTTGTTGGATCCTGAACAGGTTACTGGACATCGTAGCCATCTTCAGACTTTCAGACTTCTCCCCATTCATGATCAGGCTTCTATTCTATTCAACATTTTGATAGACTACGCATTTGGTAGGATTATGGAAACTAGCAACCGAGGTGCTTTTGTTGTCAAGGAAAGGTTATCTGACCTTGACCTTGGGGACGATGCTGTGATCTTTGCAGGATCAATGGATGACTGATTGCAGCACTTGAGAAGCTGAGTGAGGAGTCAGACTGGCTGAGTTTGTGATTGTCCTTGATTAAGGCTAAGAATCAGACTTTTAATGACTTCCTGGACTTAGCCAACAGATGTTTATCTGTATGCAGCAAAAGTATTGAACTTGTAGAGAAATTCACTTGTCTCAGCAGTGATATTTATGTTTCTGGGTCATTGGCTTTGAGATCAAGCTTGTGGTTGTGAGACTTGGATGTTAAGCACTGACCAATGACAACAACTGGATGTGTTTAGTGCTAGGTCTCTTCAGAGGATCCTTGGAATGTGAATGTGAATCCTTGTGAATGTGTTTGTTTGTCTGTATGTGGCCCTGCAGTAGACTGGCGCTTTTCATGGTGTGCTCCGCCTCGAGCTCTGTGGCTGCTAGGATAGGCTCCAGCCCCCTGCCACCCTTAACTGGAAAAGCAGTTGAAGATGAGTGAAAATAATGTTAAATTACTCGGCACCACACTGCACCACACCGTACAGTACCGACCCAAACCACTCAGTGGAAACGAGGCTGTTGACTTATGCTGGCTAATCGTCAGGGTGTGACAGCTGCATTAATTTATTAGACGTACGCCCATGTATGCCAGCGTTTTAATACAGTCAGCATACGCAGGCTAAATTGTGAAGGTGTGACAGGGCCTTTTTTTTATTTTTATATTTTTTGCAAAAATTTCAAACAAACTTTCCTCATGTTGTCATTATGGGTGTTGTGAGTAGAATTTTGATGGGAAAAATGAATTTACTCCATTATGGAATAAGGCTGTAACATAACAAAATGTGGAAAAAAAATTAAATGCTGTGAATACTTTCTGGATGCACTGTATGTATTACAGCTGAAGTATTTCACAACAGATTGACTGCCACGCATAGCATAGCTTGTTTTGGCCGACATTAGCAAGGGACAGTTAATCCACACTCCTCGCTGCCCAGCATGACAGCATTTAGCTCCAGCACCACATAAAGTTACACGTCAAGGGCAAAATGCTATCAGCCATGAGCTACAACTCAATACATGACACAATATTTATGTATTTGGTGTGTTAATGAGGTCTTTACATATTCCCCACTTGCATGTACAATACTGTGAAAAAAAGGTTCTAAAAATGTAAAAAGTTTTCTTACAGTTAAAGTTTCTATAACAGCAAATGCAGATGCACAGTTAACTCATTCATGACTGCAATAAATGTTCATAATGTCACTAATGCCTCTTTCCATCTATATGTAGCAAGGTGAAGTTCAGGTGGAAATAGTTCCTCCATTTGTGAGGGAGATTCCCCTTTGGCTGACATGGTGTGAGCAAGAGAGCTGATGTTCAAATGCCACTGGAGATATATACGATGCATCTGGAAAGTATTCACAGTGCTTCATTTTTTCCACATTTGGTTTTTTACAGCCTCATTGTAAAATGGATTAATTAATTTTTCCTAAAAATTCTATACAATACCCCATAATGACAGTCTTTTCCTTTTTAGCTCAGGTGCATCTTGTTCCTATTGATCATGCTTGAGATGTTTATACAGCTTAATTGGAGTCCACCTGGTGTGAATTCAGTTGACAGTGCATGTCAGAGCACATATCAATATGAAGTCAAAGGAATTGTCTGCAGATCTTCAAGGCAGAATTGTCTCGAGGCACAAATCTGGGGAAGGGTACAGAAACATTTCTACTATTGGAGATCCCAATGAGCACAGTGGCCTCCATCATCTGTAATTGGAAGACATATGGATACACCAGGACTCTTCCTAGAGCTGGCTACCCGTTTAAACTAAGTGATTGGGGAGAAAGGCCTTAGTCAGGGAGGTGACCAAGAACCCTATGGTCATCTCTGCAGCAATACACCAATCAGGCCTGTATGGTAAAGTGGACAGACAAAAGCCACTCCTTGGTAAAAGGCACATGGCAGCCCATCTGGAGTTTGCCAAAAAGCACCTGAAGGACTCTCAGACCATGAGAAACAAATTCTCTGGACTGATTGAACTCTTTGGTGTGAATGCCAGGTGTCATGTTTGGATGAAACCAGGCACCATCCCTACAGTGAAGCATGGTGGTGGCAGCATGCTGTGGGGATGTTTTTCAGTGGCAGGAACTGGGAGACTAGTCAGGATTGAGGGAAAGATGATGCATGAATGTATGTAATATATCAGAGACATCCTGGATGAAAACCTGCTCCAGAGCACTCTTGACCTCAGACTGGGGGACAGTTCATCTTTTAGCAGAACAATGACCCTAAACACACAGCCAAGATATCAAAGGAGTGGCTTCAGGGCAACGAATGTCCTTGAGTGGCCCAGCCAGAGCCCAGACCTGAATCACACTGAACATCTCTGAAGAGATCTGACAATGTCTGAGCACCGACGCTCCCCATCCAACCTGATGGCTCTTGAGAGATGCTGCAAAGGGGAATGGGCAAAACTGCCCAAACAGAGGTCCACCAAGCTTGTGGCATCATATTCACTTGAGGCTGTAATTGAGGCTGTAATTGCTTAATAATCAAAAGTATTGAGCAAAGGCTGTGAATTCTTATGTACATGAGTTCCTTAGATTTTTATTAGGTTTTTTTTTTTTAGGTTTTTCATAGGGTTTTTTTTAGGGTACAATGCAGTGTGAGATTGGCCAGAATTGGGGCAGCACAGACTGTATTGCATTTGCTCTGCTGTACTGTTGGTCAATCTTCATTCCTACTCTCAGCTATGGTCATGAGGGTTGGATCATGACCGAAAGAACTAGTATTGTGGGTACAAGCGGCCGAAATGGGCTTCCTCAGGAGGTGGCTGGTGTCTCCCTTAGAGATAAAGTGAGAAACCTTGGTCATCCAGAGGAGCTCGGAGTAGAGCCACTGCTCTTTGCGCTGGAATTTAGCCTGGCTGAGGGTGGTTTCAGGCATCTGGTAAGGATGTCTCCCTGGGCGCCTCCCTAGGGAGCTGGTCGAGCACGTCCATCTGGGAGGAGACCCCGGGGAAGACCCATGACTAGGTGGAGAGATTATATCCCACACTGGCCTGGGAAACCTCAGTATCCCACAGTCAAAAGGTGGTTAATGTGGCCTGGAAAGGAAAGTTGTGTTCCTGTGCTGAAGCTGTTGGCTCCACAACACAATCCCAGATAAGCAGTTGAAGATGAGATGAGATGAGATATGTAGCAAGATGAAGTCCAAATAGTCCAAATGTTCCCACTAGCTTGGTTAGTGGGGATTTCCCTTTGGCCGACCTGGTGGTGCATCTCTCTTAAGAGTGAGACGTCTAGTGTTCAAATCCCACCAAAGCAGAAAGATACAGTATGTCACTGTTATAGACTAGTGGGTTAAATTGTATAGGAAACTCAACCTTTTTTTAATTAAAGTATCTTTTGGTTTGTAGGGTATTAAACAAGAAAAAGTGGACTACCAGACCCTCACTCACTCACTTCGCCTTCAACTGCTTACCTCTAATTAAGGGTCGTGGGGGGCTGGAGCCTATCCCATAGGGCATGAGGCAGGATACACCCCTGGACAGGACGCCAGTCTGTCACAGGCCACATACAGTATAGACCAACAAACACATTCACACCCGCACACACCTGTGGACAATTTCAAAGTTTCCAATCCACCTAACCTGCGTGTCTTTGGATGTGGGAAGGAAGCCGAAGCACCCGGAGGGAACCCACGCAACACACAGGGAGTACATGCAACTCCACACAGAAAGGCCACAAGGGGAATCGATCCCATGACCTTCTTGCTGTGAGGCAACAGTGCTAATCACTAACCACCATGCTGCCCTGCTAGACCCCGTTGGTCTTAATTTTATCTTATTGTTATTTTCCATGCTAACATGGCCCAAAATATGAGGGTCCTTAAACTGTATCTATCAGATCCCAACACTTCAGGCTGAATACGCAGTATGTGTTACAGAGTAAATCTTTGCAGAGTCACTGACAGATTGAATCCCAAAATCATATAATAAATTAACCTGCAATTATTAGCAACTGAATCAAGAACCATTTGGTTTGGTTTCAAAAATTTGTATGTTGATGACGTTGTTGCCGTTCGGGCAGGACGTAGCTACACTTGCTTATGACTCATACGTATTTACACAGAAGTTATAATGTGTCTTCACCTGAAGGCTGGTGACAGTCAGCCTGCGGGGCCTCGTCTGACAGTGTCGCGATTGGAACGATGAATGGTGCTGTCAGGAATATGCTCATTGTTGAATTTGATTGACACCTCGTAGTCACCTGGGAAAATACAGAATGCATTTGCTTTCACAAACTGAGAAATCAAATAAACCAGAAAGTGGAGCAGTTAAGAAGTACAGGAGCCACAATGACGTATTCATATAAAACCTGAGACTATCCGAAATGTGAGTTGTCTAGGTGCTAAAGTTCTACCTGGCTCTTTGACTATGTAGGAGACACCGCAAGATCCATCCTTCCTGTCCTCAAAGGAGATTTCAGCCTTACTGGGGCCCTCTACAGCAATGGAAAGACCACCGGCGCCGGCTTCTCTGGTCCAGATACTGAATTCAGCTGCCAGAGGGTTAACACAAGGGTCAACTTTTTATAATGCATTTGAAATCATTTATTTAAAAATACCAAATTGTAAAAATAATTTCTAAATATTGAATGTCCAGTTTCCTTTTGGGATACAGGATGAACTTACAAGGTGCTCCTGCAACACCTCTTTCCAAACCGGTGCCTCCTGCGCGGACCTTATGTGCGCCCACCTTCTCCCATTGGGCCCACAGTTAAACTGGAAGGGGCTTCCAGGAACATGCTGCCCCCCTGTACTTGACGTTAACAGTGTGGGTCCAATTTCCTGGGGAATAAAACGCACGCTGTAGGTGCTGTTTCCCCCCATCCACAATGTCGGCATCCACCGTTTTCCCACTGGGGCTGGTCACCTGAGCTGTCATGGCTTGAGAACCACTCTCAACTGTGCGACCAGACAGAGTAACAAATGTAAAGCACAACGGTGGCATTCCTTCATCCCTTACACAGATTTGGATCCACAACGTCACCGCTCACCCTCAGGTCTTGCTGGTGATGCCGGCAAAGCTGCCTTGAGGCTCTCCCTGCCCAGAAATCTCCAAAAACATCCCTAAAGGGGCTTCCTCCTCCTCCCACCTGAGTGCTCTCCTCCACTCTGACCTCCCTCTTTGTCTCTCCGCCACGGGTTTTGCTGATCTCTGTGCGCTCAGTGCGTGTGTAGGTATGACTGCTACGGGTGAATGTCCTGGTGAGCCTCTCCTGAGCAGAAACCATTTGGAACCAGTTTCCTACAGCGAAGACACATCAGTTGAGAATACAAGTGTACAGAGGCTGGGTTAATTTACTTCATTTAGTTCAACCAGCGATTGCATGGTGAGTTCCAGTCAATCGCATGAATAAATAAAAATCTGGATTCATCGTGAGGATTTAGTGCTGCTATAACAGACTGATGCAGAAGGTGGCAGCAATGCACCATAAGGATGCGGCTGCCATTAAATGCCAAAGAAGAAGAAGAAGAAACACCATAGCGGAAGAAGAGCGACTTTGTTGCTAAATTTAGCAACTATTCAGACCCTTCCAAGCGACTTTTATTCAAAAAAGTGAACTAGCGAGAAATCTAGCGACTTTTTTTATTGGAGACTTTTGGTGACTCTGATGTGAAAGCATATATTTCACTCAATGAGCAGTGGGTGTTACCGTCCCAAAGCTCACAGGAGACCGCGCGCCTCCTCCACTTGCACGGAAAAGGAGGCACACAGCCAGCAGTGAGTTACTCAATTTCATTGGCTGAGAGAACTAAAGTTAAAACAAATAAACAAAAGGAAAAAGAAAGTAGCTCTGCTAGAGTGTCTCTTTGACTCACTTGTTAGTTTAAAGTCCAAGAATCAACAGAAGAAAGTTCATTTGTATTCTAAACATATGTAGGGTGTTTTTACTCACTTTTTGTCCTTCCCTCAATGTTATTCCTCTCTCCTACAGCGTCAATAACAATTGCATGCACATACAGATACAGACTCTTTATTGTCATTGTAACCACTACAAAGAAAGTTAAGGTGCAGCCTTACAGTGCAAATATAAACCTGAGTAAATCACACATAGACTTTAAAGGTCTGGAGAAGAAAAGAAAAATTAACATCAAATTTAACGAATGAAAGAGGTATGTCCAGAGTGCAAATTAAGAAAAAAAAAAAAAAAAAAGCCAATTATGCAAGTTAGGTGATGACATCATGTGTTATTACGGGCTAGTCCGAGGCCTACTTGTGCTTATTCTTTGCACCACGCACATCTACCTCAATAATGTATTATTAATGTTAAAACCTTTTCTTTGTGCCCAAAAATTGTGTTATTATATTGGTATACAATACATTGTGGCGGCGCTACGGCTTGGTAGCTCTCGATATACTTTCAACTTTAAAAGTAGATCTCGGTTCAAAAGAGGTTGGGCACTCCTGCTCTAACCACTGCCGATTGCTGCACTCACCTGGGATTTTAAGGTTAAGACCACATGTGCTTCCCACTGAAGCAATGGAAGACGCCTGCCTCTTCCTGGTGATGCTTTCTTTGATCCTTCCTTCTCCAGTCACCTTCACTGTGAAAGGACTTCCTGTTGAGAGAAAATGCAAAGTATGTGACACTAGCATGAGCCAGGGACAGAAGGTTCTAGGGGGTTTAGCCTCTTGTATGGCAGCACCCTCACATCGGGATGAACGCAAGGCATTATTTGTAAAGCGCTTTGAGCGCCTGATGCAGATGGAAAAGCGCTATATAAATGCAGTCCATTTACCATATGTGTCTGGGTGCCATGCCTGAGGGTCAAACCTAGTGTGGGACTCTGTGTGTCTACACAACACAGGTTACACTGGTGCCGTGACCCAGGGGGGACTGAAGGGAATGTAAACATGATGTAAGCCAACAGGCACAGTGCAATGGAGGGATTAGATCATGACTCCTCAACACCAAAAGAGATGATAGAAGGCTTGGGGATTAGATTGCTTGCTAGGGCATCAGCCTCCCCTGCCCAATTATGGGTGTACCACCCCATGCTCAGAACTGCGGATTAGTTGTGTCTCACATTGGAAGCAAAAGTATAGAGATGAACTCCTGTTATGTGCTGCAGAAAGTCCTAAAACAGGGTCGTGAACCATATGGTTTGCTTACAACATGAGAACTAGACATAGTAACCTTAATGATCACCAACACCCTGCAAAACTCAATAATCCTGGTCAGTCATCATTTATGTTATTGCCACTGTGGATATTAGAAGATGACCCAAAATAGGATGGTCACTGATCCTCATCGGTATCTGTCAGAACCCAGAATTCAGAGCTGAGTATACAGTCCCCTATCAGCATTTCCTACAGAAATTTTGTGGAGCCACTGATTCACTGACTCACTCCTTGGCTTACTTTTGCTAATCACAGGAAATTCCTGCATGCAAAGTAATAGAATGCTGATACTTCAGAGACATTTAATATGAAATTCCACCCATGTGATTTTGTAAATGGTGGGTACAAACCTGGGATGTGCTTCTCAGCAAATCTGATATTAACAGTGTAACTTCCAGGCTCAGTGGACAGTATGTCACTCTGCACGTGCCATCCTCAACATCTTCACAATTATATCCACTTGCTTGGACCCTCGACAGACAATGCTAGACCTCCATAACCTATGAGAGAGAAAGAAGGAAAGAGAGAGATATGAAAACTGAACAGCCAATTGCTGCCTGTAATTTTGATCCTCTTATTAATAAAGATTATTTTTTTCCAGCTTACCTGCATTCCTAGTGTCCACAAAGAATTCTGCCATTTCAAAAGTGTGTGCTTCCACCAGGCCCTTTCCAAAAGCCTTCACCCTGCTGGCCTCACCGATCTCCGACTGGCCAACCATGATCTTGAAAGGGCTGTTGGCCACATGTTTGCCATTCTTCCCTCACGCTCACTTCATGCTCACCTACCTCTTTAGGGGTGAAAGAGATACCTGTGAAAGAAATGAGGCACAGTTTAGAAAATATTACACAAATAAAAGGACCCTCATATATGTGCTTACCACCACCAAGACCCAATATGTGTCATCACGGAATGTTAGCGCTATAAAAATGATTGGTTCCACCATTTTTTGTAAAGTTGAGTATATCCCAATTCCCAGTCCTATTGAAAAAGGACTGTAAAATGGGGTTGACTTGCTTCCTATGCTGAGGGGAAAACAACCACACATTCATCTGTTCATAAGCAGCATGTCTTTTGCATACGAGTTCTCTAAATTTATTGGATCTTCCCATTTATCAATATCACCCCAAAACTGGATGGACTCTAATTGCAATATAGGTCCAATCTTTTCACCAAGTTTCATCAATAAGGAAAAGGTCTGTAGCATCTCACAGTTAACAGCATCCAAAAAAGTTTTATATATACAGTATATATGCTACAGAACTTTTATATTGAAATCATAAAATTAATCTAAAGGTTTTCTATCTCAATTTTACTCCTGTGTGTTAAATCAGAATATCTTACCAAGGTGTCTGTTGGGCAGTCTCTTGAGCAGGCAGGGTTCCTCGTTGCCTGATGGAGCTCTGATACTGGCAGTCAGAGAGCTCAGATCAGTCTCTGCAATCTTCAGGGACACGTCAGCAGATGTCCCAACGTTCAGCTGGGATGTCCTGGTTATCGAGTCATCGCCTTAACATAAAAGCACGGTTTAGTTGCCTGTCAACCTTTTTAGCTTAACAATAAAATAACCTATACAAACTAATAATATTAAATCAACTGAATACAATTTTTTTTAAGATGGACCATCTGTGAAAGAAACACACAATTTCCTCACCAGTGATTTTAGCGGTAAAGGGACTGCCAGGAATGTGTTTGTTGTCAAACTTGACAATGATGTTATAGTCCCCAGGAGCAGTGGGCAGGTAGGACACAGTGCAGGTACCATCTTTGTTGTCCTTACATGTGATCTCTGCCTTTGAAGGGCCCTCCACCGCCAGTGACAGACCACCTGAGAGGGCAACAACAGGGCTACTTTAGTGGCCTGTGGTCACAGTTTGTAGTGGATATACTGTAACAAATTCACTGTGCAAAAGCAAACACCAGTGTACAAAGTAAACTACTGTACCTTCTCCTGCATTCTTGGTGACCACAGTGAAAGTAGCAGCCTTGTTTACCATGCCGTAACTCAGACCTGGCCCATAAGCTGTCACCAACCCACTGTTCACAGCATCCACAAAGAACTGCAGAGGGCTTCCTACACCCCAATGGACACAATGATCCTTAATGGCACTTCAACTCATGGTGGTGTCTTAATATAGAGGATAGCATTTGTTGAGACTGCAACACTACCACTTACAACTGTGCTCATAAATTACTTGGTATTGCGATCAATTCCACAAACCTTTGTGTGGTTCTCATGTTTGAAAGGTAAAAGTCTGTTTTATATAGAAATCAAATTACTACAACACCTCATGGTAGATGTTGGTAGATGTCAAAATTGGTTGACATGTTTAAATCAACAATTCTTGCAACATAGTTTATGTACGTTATGAATAAGGGTCATAAAAACAAGCAATTGTAGAACAAAAGTAATTCTGAGTGTCTATCATGAGACTATCGTGACTGCATCGCAAATATTTGAATAGAGCATTTATCTGCCAATTAATGGTATGCAGTGCATGCCATTATTATATAATACATATGCATACTTTAATTCTTTGCTTCTTGTGCTAACCCTTCATCAACTGTAGCTACAGGCTAACTGGTTCTCCTGTTATGATCTGCCAGTGTTGTTAGCATCCCGGACTTAGCAATTTTGGTACCATACTTAAGCTTGTTGAACAAATTAAACACTGTATCAAAAGCATAATCAGTGGTACCTAAATGTAATAGAAGGCTACATTATATCTAATATATTTAGGAGAGAAAAGCTCTTTCTTGCTGGTTGAAATGTTTGCTGCTTAGCTTGCTGATGTTACCTTGCTGTATAGCTAACACACTGTTGCATCTGTATTCATGGTTCAAAATACAGGGGTTCTGCTGAGGTATCCCTCCGTTTATTCTAAACACTTATATTTTTCCTCCTTCACGACTGCAAGAATTATTTAATACAATTTCAGACACCCCTATAGTAAACCTTACCATTTCTAAACATTAGCTGAACCTTGCACCTGCCTGTCTGATCACTCCCATCATTGCAATGTGTCATTTAAGTCCAGCCATTGGCGTGACACTCGGTTACGCCAATCGGAGGTCACTAAAATTAACATTGAATCGGTGTGTAACTTTGCAAAAACAATGTCGGACTCTGTAGTTTTCTCTGGGCCCCTCCCCAATCAGACCGGGAGTGACATGTTTAGCCGCATGTTCTCCTTGAATTGCTGGCTGTCTGAGTGGTGTCCAAAAAATGAGGTGGGCTTCATTGATAATTGGCAAAGCTTCTGGGGAAAACCTGGTCTTGTTAGGAGAGACGGCATCCATCCCACTTTAGAGGGAGCAGCTCTCATTTCTAGAAATCTGGCCAATTTTTTGGGATCCTCCAAACTGTGACTGTCTAGCGTTGGGACCAGGAGGCAGAGCTGTGGTCTTATACACCTCTCTGCAGCTTCTCTCCCCCTGCCATCCCCCTATTACCCCATCCCCGTAGAGACGGTGCCTGCTCCCAGACCACCAATAACTAGCAAAAATCTATTTAAGCATAAAAATTAAAAAAGAAAAAATAATATAGCACCTTCAATTGCACCACAGACTAAAACAGTTAAATGTGGTTTATTAAACATTAGGTCTCTTTCTTCTAAGTCCCTGTTGGTAAATGATATAATAATTGATCAACGTATTGATTTATTCTGCCTAACAGAAACTTGGTTACAGCAGGATGAATATGTTAGTTTAAATGAGTCAACACCCCCAAGTCACACTAACTGTCAGAATGCTCGTAGCACGGGCCGGGGCGGAGGATTAGCAGCAATCTTCCATTCCAGCTTATTAATTAATCAAAAACCTAGACAGAGCTTTAATTCATTTGAAAGCTTGTCTCTTAGTCTTGTCCATCCAAATTGGAAGTCCCAAAAACCAGTTTTATTTGTTATTATCTATCGTCCACCTGGTCGTTACTGTGAGTTTCTCTGTGAATTTTCAGACCTTTTGTCTGACTTAGTGCTTAGCTCAGATAAGATAATTATAGTGGGCGATTTTAACATCCACACAGATGCTGAGAATGACAGCCTCAACACTGCATTTAATCTATTATTAGACTCTATCGGCTTTGCTCAAAAAGTAAATGAGTCCACCCACCACTTTAATCATATTTTAGATCTTGTTCTGACTTATGGTATGGAAATAGAAGACTTAACAGTATTCCCTGAAAACTCCCTTTTGTCTGATCATTTTTTAATAACATTTACATTTACCCTGATGGACTACCCTGCAGTGGGGAATAAGTTTCATTACACTAGAAGTCTTTCAGAAAGCGCTGTAACTAGGTTTAAGGATATGATTCCTTCTTTATGTTCTCTAATGTCATATACCAACACAGAGCAGAGTAGCTACATAAACTCTGTAAGGGAGTTAGAGTATCTTGTCAATAGTTTTACATCCTCATTGAAGACAACTTTGGATGCTGTAGCTCCTCTGAAAAGAGAGCTTTAAATCAGAAGTGTCTGACTCCGTGGTATAACTCACAAACTCGTAGCTTAAAGCAGATAACCCGTAAGTTGGAGAGGAAATGGCGTCTCACTAATTTAGAAGATCTTCACTTAGCCTGGAAAAAGAGTTTGTTGCTCTATAAGAAAGCCCTTCGTGAAGCTAGGACATCTTTCTACTCATCACTAATTGAAGAAAATAAGAACAACCCCAGGTTTCTTTTCAGCACTGTAGCCAGGCTGACAAAGAGTCAGAGCTCTATTGAGCTGAGTATTCCATTAACTTTAACTAGTAATGACTTCATGACTTTCTTTGCTAACAAAATTTTGACTATTAGAGAAAAAATTACTCATAACCATCCCAAAGATGTATCGTTATCTTTGGCTGCTTTCAGTGATGCCGGTATTTGGTTAGACTCTTTCTCTCCGATTGTTCTGTCTGAGTTATTTTCATTAGTTACTTCATCCAAACCATCAACATGCTTATTAGACCCCATTCCTGCCAGGCTGCTCAAGGAAGTCCTACCATTATTTAATGCTTCAATCTTAAATATGATCAATCTATCTTTGTTAGTTGGTTATGTACCACAGGCCTTTAAGGTGGCAGTAATTAAACCATTACTTAAAAAGCCATCACTTGACCCAGCTATCTTAGCTAATTATAGGCCAATCTCCAACCTTCCTTTTCTCTCAAAGATTCTTGAGAGGGTAGTTGTAAAACAGCTAACTGATCACCTGCAGAGGAATGGTCTATTTGAAGAGTTTCAGTCAGGTTTTAGAATTCATCATAGTACAGAAACAGCATTAGTGAAGGTTACAAATGATCTTCTTATGGCTTCGGACAGTGGACTTATCTCTGTGCTTGTTCTGTTGGACCTCAGTGCTGCTTTTGATACTGTTGACCATAAAATTTTATTACAGAGATTAGAGCATGTCATAGGTATTAAAGGCATTGCGCTGCGGTGGTTTGAATCATATTTGTCTAATAGATTACAGTTTGTTCATGTAAATGGGGAATCTTCTTCACAGACTAAAGTTAATTATGGAGTTCCACAAGGTTCTGTGCTAGGACCAATTTTATTCACTTTATACATGCTTCCCTTGGGCAGTATTATTAGACGGTATTGCTTAAATTTTCATTGTTACGCAGATGATACCCAGCTTTATCTATCCATGAAGCCAGAGGATACGCACCAATTAGCTAAACTGCAGGATTGTCTTACAGACATAAAGACATGGATGACCTCTAATTTCCTGCTTTTAAACTCAGATAAAACTGAAGTTATTGTACTTGGCCCCACAAATCTTAGAAGCATGGTGTCTAACCAGATCGTTACTCTGGATGGCATTTCCCTGATCTCTAGTAATACTGTGAGAAATCTTGGAGTTATTTTTGATCAGGATATGTCATTCAAAGCGCATATTAAACAAATATGTAGGACTGCCTTTTTGCATTTACGCAATATCTCTAAAATCAGAAAGGTCTTGTCTCAGAGTGATGCTGAAAAACTAATTCATGCATTTATTTCCTCTAGGCTGGACTATTGTAATTCATTATTATCAGGTTGTCCTAAAAGTTCCCTAAAAAGCCTTCAGTTGGTTCAGAATGCTGCAGCTAGAGTACTGACGGGGACTAGCAGGAGAGAGCATATCTCACCCGTGTTGGCCTCCCTTCATTGGCTTCCTGTTAATGCTAGAATAGAATTTAAAATTCTTCTTCTTACTTATAAGGTTTTGAATAATCAGGTCCCATCTTATCTTAGGGACCTCGTAGTACCATATTACCCCATTAGAGCGCTTCGCTCTCAGACTGCGGGCTTACTTGTAGTTCCTAGGGTTTGTAAGAGTAGAATGGGAGGCAGAGCCTTCAGCTTTCAGGCTCCTCTCCTGTGGAACCAGCTCCCAATTCAGATCAGGGAGACAGATACCCTCTCTACTTTTAAGATTAGGCTTAAAACTTTCCTTTTCGCTAAGGCTTATAGTTAGGGCTGGATCGGGTGACCCTGGACCATCCCTTGGTTATGTTGCTTTAGACGTAGACTGTGTTTCATAATTATTGTATGGCCTTGCCTTGCAATGTGGAGCGCCTTGGGGCAACTGTTTGTTGTGATTTGGCGCTATACAAGAAAAAAGTTGATTGAAGTTGATTGAGAGGTGTCAAGTAACGAAGTACAAATACTTCGTTACTGTACTTAAGTACACTTTTTAGGTATCTATACTTTACTCCATTACTTATTTTTCTGCCTACTTCTGACTTCTACTCATTACATTTTCACACAAGTATCTGTACTTTCTATTCCTTACATTTTTAAAACAAACAGCCTCGTTACCCTTGGCTTCAGTTTAATGTTTATATGTATATTTCACGTCATGTGCGCCTGTAATCAACTTTTCTGCAGCACGGCTTTGCTTTGAACCGTGAACCAATCGAAGCAGTGGTTCGCAGATTGAGGCAATGCTTCGACCTATTGCTTCGTTTATTCTTTTTCTTTCGCTTAATTTTCCCCCGCTAAAACCCTAAAGAGCATACTTCTGTGAGTATTATTTACCTTTTCTATGTTAAACCGACTTGTTATGGTCTTCTGAAACAGTTGATGTATTTTATAACTTAAAAACGGGAGTGATGCTAACGCGTTAGCATGTCTATGGCATTTTCAATGTTAAAAGTTAGCATTAAGCAATTGCAGTTCTTATCACGTTCGGGTGCATTTGTTTTCAAATTGTAATATTTCTTAAATTTATTTTTGTTTATATATTAATAATCTAATGATTATTATATACAACTTTAGAGAAAGAGGCAAAAAGAACCTGAATAGAAACACAACAGAAAATATAAAAGCAACTAACAATGAACATACATAAATACATAAATAAATGTTTCCTGTGAACACCTAGTGACTCTTACACCTCCACTTCATCCCTGTCTTATTTAATGACAGTTTGTTTCGGTCAAACCATATTTTCAATGTGTTAATTTCTTCAGTGATTTCCTCCAGAACAATCTGCCAAACTAGAAAACTGCTGCATCCTAGTAAGAGCAGAATACTACTGGAATGAATTTGAATAAGGAAAGTTTTTTTTTTTTTTCTTCACTAAATGGATGCTGCACTCACTGCAGTTTATTGTCTGGAATAGTCCCAGATTGCATTTCAGAGCTTCTAGAATTGAAACATTTTCGTGCAGGTGGTGTTGGGGGGTAATTTTGGGTTTTGGGTCTTGGGCCACATGTAGAACGAATCCGTTTTTAAATTAAGCTTTCAATTCATATAGTGGCATCTACCTTTTTTTTTTTTTTTTTTTAAAAAGGTTACTTTATACTTTTATACTTTAAGTAGGTTTTGGAGCACATACTTTTTCACTTTTACTTGAGTAAAGAAGTCGAGTTGATACTTCAACTTTTACCAGAGTGTTTTTAAACTGCAGTATCTATACTTCTACTTAAGTAACAATTGTGTGTACTTTTGACACCACTGTTTAAGTCTTTGGTCCAATGTGTGGCATAAGCCAAAAGATACTACAGTTGGTTAATGAAAGTAGTAATCTTGTTTGTTTTATGCGATTCTGAAACAGTTTGTGTCAATTGTCGATCTACGAATACTGATGTTAGGTATTCATTTATTCATTCATTTTCTAGTGCTTATCTGGGTCCAAGTCACGTTGGCAGTAGACCAAACAATTCTAATCTTAGCAGCTTTTCCATTAACCTACAGTTTAACTAACTACCCTTAGCTAGCAAAAGCTAACATTTGCCTGACTTAGTGTTAGCTAATACTATCAAAAAGGCCCCAGTCAGTATTATAGCACACAGATTATAGCAGTAATTCCATATCCTAGCAAGCCAACACACCTTCAGGCAAATCAAGCTTTGACTACTACTTTGCATACAGTACATTGCCTAACATCATCAGCTTTAACCCAGTCATGACAACTGGATGGGAACATGTTAGTGTACACTACACATAGCTGACCTGGAATGTGGTTGCCATCATATTTGATGTCCATCTCATGCAGACCTCGCTCTGTTGGCTGGTATTTGATGGTGATGGTTCCATCATTATTATCCGTAATATGTGGCCGTGCAGTTTTGCCTGAAGGCATACGCACCTCCCCTAGAAATGCCAACAGCTGAGTTAAACATCAGTGTCCTCTAGGGTGTTTTCTATGGGTGTGAATCATTTTCTTTCATTGTTACCTGTGAGTTCTCCTTGCTGTGGTGTAAAAGGAACAACGAAGTTAAGAGGACGAAAGAGAGGATCCACGGTGTCACGGGGAACAACTGGCTCATTTGTGGCCTGATAACAGAAGAGCAAAAGAATGAAGTGGTTATGTACTAGTAGATACTCAAACAATACCAAACCAAGTCCAGGGCATTCAAACGTAGCAGCTGTTCCATACACACCGTGACATGAAAGGGACTCTTGGGGATGTTCTGTCCACCAAACCGTATGGTAATAACATATTTCCCAGGCTCAGGAGCCGTGTAGTAAATATCAAAGGTTCCATCGTGATTTTCCACCACATCCATGTCAAGCTCCATTCCCTGTGGGGTCAGCACCTTACAGGTCACCTTGCCCTTCCCGGCGGCCTTGGCGTCTACGGTGATGACTGTATCCTCTGAGGTCTGCAGCTTCTGAAGACTTGCTGTTGAGTACAGAGAATAAAATGACACTATGTAGGAATAAGTGGCACACAAACGAAGAGATAGTTGATCTGTTTTTAAGCAATAACACCCATACAAAAATGAAGCCAAAGTTACTCACACATGCCATGTCCTCCAATAGAAACTGGAATAAAAAGACCATGGTATTAAACATATAATATAAACAACTACAATCAAAAACATTGTGAACCATGGAGGATTCTTTTTACCTGTGAGTAGACACTTGCTGGCATCTCCTGTTGGAAGGGACTGAATGTGATATGGGGAATAAGGAATCTCATCTCCTCCATATTTAATAGTAATGGTGTATGGGCCAGTGGAGTCTGGTACATAGGAAACAGTGTATGTCCCATCCCTGTTGTCCTGGATGGTTGCATTCTTAGGCTTTCCCTCTGGGTCCTATTAATAGATAACAGACATTAATTTATGATTCAACAGTAAGAGACCTTTTCAAAAACAAGGTAGTTAAACCCACCAGGATCTGCACAGTGAGCAGTCCCTCTCCAGCATCACGGGCATCGATCGTAAACTCAACAGGCATGCTAGCACAAACACCTTTGGTGTCTAGACCAGGGCCACTAGCGCGGACCTTGCTGGCATCATGCCCAGGTGAAGACATTACCTTGAATGGACTGACGATCAAGAGAAAAATGTCAGGCATAATTACTAAAAGCAATGTTTAAAAGCCTGAAGTTGGAACAAAAGTGATTAACAACTACTTTTTTCGTGTGAATACTGTCAGCCTTTATACTTTCGTTTTCAGAATATACCTGTGTGGGACATCCTGATCTGCATATTTGACAGCTACAGTGTAAGGACCATCCTGGGCTGGGGTGTAGTGAACTGTGTGGGTACCATCACCGTTGTTCTTCACACCAACTGGTTCTACATTACCTGGAAGTAACATAGCATGGAAATATTCATGTACCACCAACTGGCTGATATATGATAGTATATCGTGTGAAGGTTATTGCTATGCAGCATGTACCTGTTGGGCCATAGAGTCTGACGTCCAGTGGAGCCTGACCTGCCTGAGAGCAGTCAACTGTAAATGTTTGAGGAACATGAGCTCTTACACCAGTGCCCAGACCCGGACCAGAGCACTTGACCTTACTTGGGTCCACAGGGTCCCGTATGGGCACACGGAATGGACTGCCAGGAATTGGGTAACCTCCATAGTTAATGTTGACATCGTAGTCTCCAGGGGTAAAGGGTACATACTCCACACTGCAACTGCCATCTTTGTTGTCTTTGCAAGAAATTTTGGCCTCTGAGGCACCCTCGATCGTCAGGCCCAGTCCACCTGTACCAGCACCCCTGAGAAAGAAACCGGCATTGTCATTAGTGTACATGAAATTCACATTCTCTTGAAAAAAAAAAAGAATACTTGTGGTGCACAGTACTGTTCCAAAACCACTGTCCAAAACACAGAATCTCACAATGTTAAAAATTGTCATTGGTTACCGTATTTTCCAGAGTGTAAGTCATATGGGTTTTTTTTTTTTTTTTTACTAGTTTGTGAAGTCCCAGTTTGTGAAGAATCCCAGGAATCAAAGCACGGAACAAAATAAACTCCAGAAATAAAATAATATATACCAGTAATTAAAGTATATTACAGCAATGCACAAAACCCAAAATAAGGAGATGATAATACAGAAAAAAAGGTGAAACGTATACTCCAGTATGACTTATATATAATGTTTTGTTTTGTTTGTTCCACTTCAAGGGGTATTTTTGTCAGGTGAGACTCATACTCTGGAAGATATGGTACTTCGATTTCTCTCAAAGGCATAATACTTTCCTAGGCACTACCCAACCTTTTCATTGAGTTTTATTTTATTTATTTATTGAGTATACTGCTGACAGACACTGCCTCACTTAATCTGTTCTGAATAACTGAGAACAATACCTGGTCTCCACTGTGAAACAGTTGGGTCTGTTGGTTATTCCCCCCTCCAGTCCTGGCCCATAGGCACGAACCCTTGTCGGGTCACATCCCTCCACCACTGATACCCTGAAGGGACTCGATGGTACGGGTACATCATCATACAGCACCTCGATCAGATGCATGCCTGCACAAAAACAGATGAAACCAGCTTATCCCCAAATGTTCTCAAAGCTTTTTTTTATTGCCACTTGTGTTTAATTATAGGACACACACATTCCCATTTAGGAAAGTAAACATCTGTTTATTTATAAAAGATGGCTTTTGGAGCTCTGGTGAATGCACGAGTCATTACATCTGTTTGCTATTCATTATTCTTTTACAACAATTTTTTCTGACAGATTCCTCTCAGCAGGCCTACATGCCAGATTCACAGCCACGATGGTGTGATATTAGAGTGCGTCTGGTGGTAAAGGAGTACTCTGTGATCCCTTTGCTTTGTGTTATAGGCCTCTATTAATATCTGCTGTCATTCCCCTGCTGTGTGCAGGCAGCCTTTAGCACACATACCTGCCTGGTTAAGAGTTTCTGTTCCAGAACACACTATTTATAAAGCAAAGCCTCTCTGCCTCCCTGCCCCGCACATCATTGCTCCACTGCATCATTCTGTATTTATACCCCTCTCCCTCACCCTCTTTTTTGCCACACTCCTGTTTTATCCCCAAACGCTGCCTAACGCTACCACCTGTTTGTGATTTTCCCATCTGTCTGCATGCACTCATTCAGTTAGGGCATCTATGTCAGTCTAATTTAGCTTCGTACACATACAAATGTTTGTCATTGGTCTTTAAATCTCGCTATTAAATTAATCTATGTAATACATTTTCCAATGCACTTACCATCCTCGAACGCCGTATACTCCACTCTGTAGGTGCCGTCACCTTTGTCAGTGATGTAGGTGTCTGTGTTACTGCCGGATGGGTTGATTATGCGAACTTTCACATGGGTCCCTCCAGCCTTGGTGAGGCTGCGAGCATCCACAATGAAGTGAGTTGTCACTTCTCGAAGAACTCCTAGTATTGGGGGGAGAAAACCTTTAACATCACTTGTCACTAAAGAAAAATGGCAAGTGTGACTTCATGTTATTTATATCATTATGAGCGAGCTGACATTTAACATACTGAATGTGCATCAGCTTTTTATAACTGTATTGACCCATATGCAAGACTCTTTTTATACATCTGAAATTAACAGCATCATCTTGTAATCACAAAGTACAATTTAACATGCCATGTACATCCACAACATCAGGTAGCAACAATAACAATCGAGATATAAAACTCCCTAATAACAGAATAAATCACAATTATTGATCATTACAGCTCTCCCAGAATCCCTCACACTGCTTTTGACAGTGAACTACCCTCAGCTGCTGTTTTTCTGGCCATTGACACAACTAAAGATTTTTTTGTAACTATTTTAAAATCTCCATAGTTGCGTTCCACATCCCTTCACAGGAATCTCTGGGGAGCTTTTAGGATTTTACCAATCTAGAAACGTCTGCAGGCACAGAAAGTTCCACTTGTGGGGTATCGATTGATTGACATGATGATCTGGGAGTCAAGCTAAGCCAGTTTGTACTGTTTATCACACCAGCATTTGTTGCTTTCATTATGCTTTTATGTGCATTATTTTAATATAAAAGATTTCTATATTTCAAAAAATAAAATCAAGATTTGTTCTTTAGAAATTATTTTTCCAAAAATATGTCTTTTAAAAGGAGTTTGTCTTTTAATCAGGGCAGTCTTATATTTGGGCCAATACAATATTTTGCTGTATTTATTTACCTCTTGGCTCCACTCCTGGCCCGTAGACGTGCACTCCACTGGTGTCCACAGAAGGCTCAACTTGTAGGACCTTGGGAAATTGTGGAATAATGTGGCCACCATACTTGATAGTGATTGTGTGAGTGCCTTGGAATGACGGGATGTATGTAACAGAGAAGATCCCCTCAGCAGTTTTCTGGATGTGGACTTCAGCCTTAACCCCAGTGTCTGACACAATCTCAATCGTGAGTTCGGCGTCCCCTGCCCGGGTGCAGTCCACAGTGAATGTCGCTGCTTCACCTGCCTTGGCCCTCTCCAGACCAAGTCCGCTAGCAGTCACCTTGCTGGGGTCAAAGGCTGGACGCACTGCAGCCTTGAAGGGAGATCCAGGGATGTGCTTTTCAGCGTACAGGATGTTGATGGCATACTCCCCTGCCTCAGTGGGCAGATAGGAAACTGAGCATGTGCCATCCCCATTGTCCTGGCACTCAATTTTAGCCTCGCAGGGTCCCTCCACAGTCAGACCCAGACCACCAGCACCAGCACCTTTGGTGTTGATAGTGAACGGAGCTGGTTTCCCTACAATTCCTCCCTGTAAGCCTGGGCCATAAGCTCGCACCTGTGAACAGTCACGCCACCGTCTGAGTTGTAGTATTATTAACTCTTTTGAAAACCATACCTTTGGTTATGAATGTTTTTGAACAAAATAAAATTGGGTAACTACATGCAGCTTTCAAAAAAGTTTACCTTTGAAGGATCAGCAGGCATCACTGCTTCTACTCCGAATGGGCTTCCCATCACCGGGTTGCCATCATAGCTGACATCAACCTTGTATTGCCCCTCCTCGGGGGGAATATACTTCACATTGTGAGCACCTTTGGCTTTGTCTGATTCTAGTTTGCAAGGGATTGGTCGGCCAGATGGTGAGGTCATCCTCACGCCCACATTGCCCTGCCCACCAGCACCTTTAGCGTTTACTGTAAACTCTTGATCCTTTCCTACCTCCACTTCTGCAATGAAAATGTTTATAAAATAGATTTGCTTCATGGATAGTAAGAGGCAGAAACATATTTACCAAACAATAATCACTTATAAAATGAATGAATAATGCTTGCAACATACTAGTGTCTAGTCCCTCCACTTTGACCTTTCCAAGATCGAGAGGTGGGGCCACTGTGATATGGAAGGGGCTCTTGGGAATGGGATCGCCTCCATAAGTTACTGAAATTGCCATGTTGCCCTGAAAAGGTAAAAGAAAATGAATGTCACTGATATTACTGTGAATAGTCTCCACAGTGTTTTATTATTAATGGCACTGACATTCTAAAAGCAGTATTCTGTACCTGCTGAAGAGCAGTGTACTTGACAGTGTATGAGTAATCATGATTATCGATGATCTCAAAGTCACGAACGGCCTCTCCTGGGCCTGATGCTGTGAAGTGAACCTCGGGCTTGGCCTTGCCTGCTCCTTTTGTGTAGATGGTGAAGTGAGTTGGAGTGCCCACCTCCACACCTGAAGTACACAATATTTTTTCAGTTCTACCACCCATATCACATATCTATTGTATAAAGTACCCTACAGCGGGGGTTTTGTTACCACCGCAACAACCTATGTATTCAGTTTGGCAATTATATCAATTTTGCTACTTGATCTCAACAACTCTCACCTGTCTTGTTGAGTCCAGGGCCTTCTGCTCTCACTTTGCCAGCATCATGGGAAGGATCCACTTTTACTTTGAATGGGCTAATAGGAATTTCCTGGCAAAGCAAGTATATATAAAAACAAATCCGCGAGAAAGTAATAAAGACAACAAACCTTTAAACATTGATTAAAAAAAAGCTTCAATACTATCCCATCAGTCCCTCTTGTCAGTTTTCCTACCTGGTCAGCAAACAACACCATGATGGTATAGCGGCCTGGGCCAGGAGGAGTGTACTTGACAGTGAAGGTGTCATTGTCATTCTTGATGATATCAAAGTCAATGTCTGCCTCAGCTGGACCAACCACCCCTGGGGCACACTTAATTCCAATGCTGATGTCCCCTAAAGTTACAGAACAACAAGCACAAACGATGAAGGTCATTCTAATTTATAGATGAGGAGACTAAAAACAGCAGCTCCTTGTCTTTTTTAATTCTTCTCTTAAATACATTATTCTGTCAAACAGTTATACCATCTTCCATTGCATATATCAGTTTTTCTGTTCATTTTATTCTACCCCCCTCACATTTTTAACATTTTGCACTAATTCAATTTAGCATCAACTTAACGTTGAAGTGCCTTATTTTTCTTTTCAAAATCAACCCACTGTAAATAACATCATCATGCATTCTGACCTTGGCCCGCTTCACTGCAGTCCACAGTGAAGTACGTTGGCTCGTTAGCCTTCAGTCCTGTCTTCTCCACTCCAGGCCCATAGACCTTGACTTTGTCTGGATGAGAACCCTCTCCAACCAGCACCTAATAAATACAGTGTACTTGAGTCAGTTGGTTGAAGCCCAGCTGCTGCAGATCTCCCACTTCATCTATATTTGGTAAAGTATCATTGTAGTTAATTCAGCGAAAAGCTATATTTCGAGTGTGCACATGGGTATTGGTGCATATTCATGTCTTACCCTAAATGGACTGTTGGGCACATTAACATCTCCCCAGGCGATGATGATAGTGTGCTTAATGGGTTTGACAGGAGTGTAGGCACACACAAAAGTACCGTCTCCCTTGTCAGTAATCTTGATGTTGAAGGTGCAGCCTTCAGCGTCCTTATAAGTATCATAAACATGTCAGTTTAGGTTTGCGAGGCCACATGAAATACATAATGCGTTCCCAAAATATTTCATACCTGTGCATAGATCTTGAGTTTACCCTTCCCACCCATGCGGGCATCAACGGTGAATTCAGTTGGTTTATTTACAATGACACCAGTGGGCTGCAGGCCTGGACCGAACGCCTTCACCTGCAGTCATGCAAGACCTTTGATTATTACATCTGCCTGCCAAGGAGGCTGTGTTTAGTGCTGTTTGCCTGACTGTTAGCAGGATTTAAAAAAAAAAACCTACCAATCCACTTTTCTTGAAACGTGGTGAAAGGGAAAAGTATAGGCTAAGAAAGAAAACATTTACTTTTGGATGGATCCAATTAAATAAGCAAGATCCCAAATTTTTTTCTCTACTTTCTTTCACATTTCTTTGACACCAAAACACTTAATCTGCATTGTGTCAGTCCACCCATCTGTCAATGGGTATTGGTCACGACTGGGGAAATAACCTGCCTCGGATTGGTGTCTTGTCCAGGGGGAGTCATAGACTCTCATCTGCTTGACGCCAGAGAATCCGGAGATAAGCACCAGCACCAAAGGGCTCCAGGGTCTATATAAGACTTACTTCTATGTCTTAACATTGTGAGATTGGGCATTTTTCAATATTTTTGTGAATTTCTCAAGAGATAATTCACAGATATTTATGACAAAAATTAGGCATATGTTGTGTGCAAATACATTATATCTGGACAAATTCACAAAAAATGTTGGAGAATGTCCAGTTCCAGTTCGCAATATTAAAGAATGTTTGGGGCTGGGGGGCTCCTGGATCCACCACATTAATCACATAAAAGTTAGTGAGTTCTTTTTAGCTCATACCCCAATCTTTCACAAAGTTTCAAGAAATGTGGTTCAGTAGTGTCGAACAGCTACAGAGATATATGTGAAGTATTGGCAGAAGTATGTGTCTCTTGTTTTAACATGCTTTGGTTGGAGAAGAGGAACAAGACCATGTAATCGCCATGAAGCTAGCCTACAAAATTGTTCTTAGCTGGGCTAATTAAACCTTACGTACCATCCCAGGCTTTGCGTTCTCAAGGTGCAGGATACTTTGTGTCACTAGGGTGAATAAAAAGTCTACGGGTCACAGAGCTTTCTCTTATCATGCCCCTGTTCTCTGGAATGATCTCCCTGCATCAATAAACAGTCAGATTCTGTACAGCCTTTCAAGTCGAGACTTAAGATGCACTTATTTTCCCTTTCATATGGCTAGCATACTGGCATAGTATGTTTCTATGCTTTTTACTCTTTTAATTCATTTTATTTGGAAACAGAGCGGGTCGTGGCCTCAACCTTATCTAAATTCTGGGTCTGTTAATGAAGCTTAGGACTAGTGGCCGGCGATCACCTTTGTATCTCTTCTGTTTTTCTTGTTGCTTAATGCTGACAAATTACACTGTATTTGTTGTCTTTCTGATGCTTGATTCTGCTTTTTTTTCTTTTCTATCTGTTTGCGGTGTGGCTCCATCCAGAGATGGGTGTGGTATCTGTTCCGGAAACCATCCTGTGCACTGCCAACATTTCCTGTATATTTGTTTTGTGAATTGTTTTGTAAATTGTGTCGGGGTATGGCTCAAGCAGATGGTCACCCCTTTGAGTCTGGTCTGCTTGAGGTTTCTTCCTCAGAAGGAATTTTTTCCTTATCACTGTTGCTCTGGGGGTTGGTAAGGTTAGACCTTACTTGTGTGAAGCGCCTTGAGGCAACCTTGTTGTGATTTCGTGCTATATAAATGAAAATAAATTGAAATTGAAATTGAAGCAAGGAAAATACCTTCTCAGGGAAGATGTCATTGGCTGCGGGGAGGATGTGAGCCATGAAGGGGCTGTCCTTTATGTCCTCATCATCACAAATGACATGCACTGCATAGTCGCCAGGCTCAGTTGGCCAATAGCGCACGTCACAGGAGCCGTCCCCCTTATCATCACACTCAATTTTAGCCTGAGATGGACCTTCGATGGAGAAGCCTGGAGATGAAGAATTGACATGTTCAGATTTCTGATATGCAGGACTATCAAAAGACCTACTGGTCTGTAACAGCTTGGTAATAATGACTATCTTACCCAGAGTTCCTACTTCAGTGCCGATTGCCTCGACAATAAAATCAGCAGATTTTCCCACCATGCCGGTCTTCAGTCCAGGACCCCAGGCCCTCACCTTCTGAAAACCTGCCTCTGCACCTACTTCCACTTCAAAGGGGCTGCAGCATGCACAGTAATACACAATGTAGTCAATCTGAAATGTGAGCATGCTTTGTTAAAGAGCAGCAGCAGCAGCAGGATCCTACCTTCGTGGGATAGGGTGACCTCCCCAGGTGATGCTGACTGTGTATTTACCAGGCTTCAGGGGGTAATATTCACATTCGTACACACCATTTCCTGCATCTCGCACTTTCACTTGTTCCTCTGCACCACCTGAAGATAAATAATGCAGTTAATATGGATTTTCATGAAGGCAAAAAGACAGCTCAGCATTCAGTTTTGAGTTTTCTCATATACACATTTGAATGCTGATTTTCAGACAAAAAAACCCAGACATAGGAAATCATTTCAACACAGAAAGCCTTCTGACTCACTTGGCCCTCTGACCGAGACATTCAGCTCTCCACTCCCAGCTCCTTTGGTGAAAACTTTGAAGTCTGCAACCTCCTTTACTCTCACGCCTTTAGGCTGAAGGCCTCTGCCCATTGCTCTGCAGGCATTTGGATTTATGGCTGAAAGGAATAACAATAGACACAGAGAGACAGAGAAATCTTTAGCAAAGCAGAGGGCAGCTGGAAGCAGCCAGCTCTTGACCACAATGTTAGTAGCACAAATGTAAAAAAACAAAAAACAAAACAAAAAAAACACCCAATCCAGATTGGATTCTTTTCAGCCACTGGATGAAGCTAAAAACAACGCTTTTTGGTGCAATGCATGTACAAAATAAAATTTTGAACAAGATATTGGCACATTTCAGAGCATACAGAAAGCATCTGACAACATTCCAGTCTGTCACCCAGAAATGTTGACTATAGGCTTCAAGTATTTGCCGGCTGATGCAAATATACATTTAATAAAACAGCACAAGCAACAATATCTAAAAGTGAAAAGTAGACAGCAAGGCAAGCCACGACAGGCTGGAAACACTTGTACAACATTACATCTTAGAGCTCTTTCTCTCTCTGAACAGAGTAGATCGTCAAGCTGCAGTGCACAAAAACAACAAACAGGCGACGAAGCACGGCAGACCCAGAGCTCCGAGAGCACCGGGGCCACCGCGACATCTTAAAGAAAGCACATCTGCAGCACATTGGGCGGGGACTTGGCTGAGCATTTGGCATAACCCAGTAGACAGTACTAACTTGGGCGGCCAGGTTTTGAGGGTGGAGCCCCTTTTTTACCCTTGACTCCAGGAGGGGTGCGCACTGACTGAGGGACTATCTGCAGCGGAGCTCCTACGGGAGGAGCAACGGGTGTAGCTAGAAATGACAGATAGAATGGGTTAAGCTCTACACCCAGCAGTAGTTCCAGGGAAAATGAAGAAAGCTGCAGATTATGATGGATAGACCGCCCTGACACTAACAGCACACTCGGAAACCTGATTTGTCTGACAGCTATTTACAACACAGACAGATGTCTCACCCTCTGCGACGTTGACAGTGAAAGGGCTCCTGGGGATCTCCTGGCCCGCAAACAGTACGTGGATGGTGTGCGGGCCCTGCATGATGGGGCGATAGGTGCAACGAAAAACACAGTCCCCCTTGTTCTCGAGGACAAGCTCAACTGTGTCCTTTTTTCCCTGGGGGTCGACGATGATCACACTGACATCGCCATTACCAGCACCTGTGAGTGAAAAATGAGTCTAATTACTCACCGTATGAGAACGTAAAACTTTCTGGTGGCTGTGTTTTCCACACTTACCAGCAGTGTAAATGTCAAAGTAGGTTGGTTTGTTAGCCACGTTGCCCGTAGGCTCCAAACCAGGCCCTCGAGCATGGACCTTACTGGGGTCGCCCATAGCCTTCACCACATTCACTGTATAGGGGCTCTTGTCAATATCTTGTCCTGCAAATAGCACCTTCACCTAAGGGAGATGGAAGCAGACAAATTTGGTACATCTTTGAAAAAAATATAAAGTTAAATTCTTTCTGCTCTGACTGATGGAAGCTTGTTTTCTGTGCTCCTGTCACAAAATACATCATATTTTCGTGACGCGTTTTTTTATTTTACTGTTTCTAACCCTACCCCTTCCCCTAACCCTAACCGTAATCTAACCCTCTCCTGCCTTCCCCTAACCTGAACCATAACCCCCACTGACCCCCCCCTGCATCACCCTGCATTTCATGCTCTTGTCACGAAAATGTGGGCATTTCATGACAGCATCACAAACCATAGATTCATTTACTTTACGTGATGCCATCACGAAATGGCGTGAGATTGTGTTGGTTTAAAGTTACACTCGTTCTTTGTAGTGTAATCACGAATAGTGCTATGATTTCTTGTTTTTAGCCTCATGCTTTGAATTTATAATGACAACCTTTCAAAGTACACTACAGTCATTTGGGGTACAGTTTTGCATCATTTTAGTAGGCTATGTGTAAACACAATATCAATTTTTTTTTTTTTAGGTTTTCTTATTAATCTATGAATGACTGTGCCGTCTTATCTCTCAGAAATTGCTGAGCTTTATGTGCTATCACATGTCGTACAGTTTCAGGCTTTGTAACAACTCGCCATTCCTGACATGAAAAAGAAGACTGCAGGCTGCAGAACTTTAAATGATGGACCTACTTTGTCATTATTATTATAATTATTGCTATCATTTCTGTCTCTTACCTTGTGGGCACCTTCAACTTTTGGAACGTAGGTGACAGTATAGGTTCTTTTTTTGTCATTGTTGGGCTTAACTTTAGCCTATAAAATAAAAATAAAGAATGACTTGGATGAGTTAGCAGATTTTGCACACTGAAACTAGTATTATCCAGCAGGGTGTATCAGGTGTAACTTGCCTCCTCTTTGTGTCCCTCAGGATCTTCCACATAGACTAAGACTTCACCACTTCCTGCCTCTAAAGTCTCCACAGTGAACACAGCCGGCTGCAAAACCTTGTTGCCATGAGGCTCAATACCTGAGATTTAAACAAAGACGACAGTGTGGGACGATTAACAACACAAAGTTTTGAACAATATAGAGACTTAGTAATGGGACACAGACAATTCTGAGCATAAAAAGCTTGTTCTTTAAGAAAATTAAGTATCATACCACCTATTTTAATGGTTGAGCACAATATTCAGAATTCTAGCTGCAATGTAATCAAGCTGGAAATAAACTTGAAACTAATCTCCAACAATAACTCAATAAAAATCAGAGGTGTCAAGTAACAAAGTACAAATACTTCGTTACTGTACTTAAGTACACTTTTTAGGTATCTATACTTTACTCCATTACTTATTTTTCTGCCTACTTCTGACTTCTACTCATTACATTTTCACACAAGTATCTGTACTTTCTATTCCTTACATTTTTAAAACAAACAGCCTCGTTACTCTTGGCTTCAGTTTATATATATATATATATATATATATATATATATATATATATATATATATATATATATATATATATATATATATATATATATATATTCACGTCATGTGCGCCTGTAATCAACTTTTCTGCAGCGCGGCTTTGCTTTGAACTGTGAACCAATCGAAGCAGTGGTTCGCAGATTGAGGCAATGCTTCGACCAATTGCTTCGTTTATTCTTTCTTTCTTTCGCTTAATTTCCCCCGCTAAAACCCTAAAGAGCATACTTCTGTGAGTATTATTTACCTATTCTATGTTAAACCGACCTGTTATGGTCTTCTGAAACAGTTGATAGATGTATTTTATAACTTAAAAACGGGAGCGACGCGTTAGCATGTCTATGGCATTTTCAATGTTAAAAGTTAGCATTAAGCAATTGCAGCTGTCATCACGTTCGGGTGCATTTGTTTTCAACTTGTAATATTTCTTAAATTTATTTTTGTTTATATATTAATAATGTAATGATTATTATATACAGTTTTAGAGAAAGAGGCAAAAAGAACCTGAATAGAAACACAACAGAAAATATAAAAGCAACTAACAATGAACATACATAAATAAATACATACATACATACATACATACATACATGTGTTTCCTGTGAACACCTAGTGACTCTTACCCCTCCACTTCATCCCTGTCTTATTTAATGACAGTTTGTTTTGGTCAAACCATATTTTCAATTTGTTAATTTCTTCAGTGATTTCCTCCAGAACTATCTGCCAAACTAGAAAACTGCTACATCCTAGTAAGAGCAGAATACTACTGGAATGAATTTGAACAAGGAAAGTTGTGGGTTTTTTTTGTTGTTGTTTTCCTTCATTAAATGGATGCTGCACTCACTGCAGTTTATTGTCTGGAATAGTCCCAGATTGCATTTCAGAGCTTCTAGAATTGAAACATTTTCGTGCAGGTGGTGTTGGGGGGTAATTTGGGGTTTGGGGTCTTGGGCCACATGTAGAACGAATCAGTTTTTAAATTAAGCTTTCAATTCATATAGTGGCATCTACCTTTTTTTTTTTTTAAAGGTTACTTTATACTTTTTACTTTAAGTAGGTTTTGGAGCACATACTTTTTCACTTTTACTTGAGTAAAGAGGTCAAGTTGATACTTCAACTTTTACCAGAGTGTTTTTAAACTGCAGTATCTATACTTCTACTTAAGTAACAAATGTGTGTACTTTTGACACCACTGATAAAAATACTGAATTCATGTAATTTTTCTGCTTTCCTTAATGTCCCAGCATGATTACAATACAGCAGAATTAGGGAATAACCCTGTTGTGTCTGATGATTTGCAGACATTCATGCTGGATTTTACAGTTACAAATTGAGGTTTAAAATAGATATGTGCAGCGTTATTCCAATTCTAATCAAATTCCATCGTTTACGTGGTTTATTTTTCTGTAAGTAATTCAGCTGGTGAATCGTTGTGAAAGGGTGTGGTCGGCTGACCATCGCAAAAGCGTCTTCATGCCAAACTGGAAATTCTGTGAGCAGACACACGGATTTCTCCATCTCATCAGTTGCAATGAGTTAAATCCACGGTAAATCCATCAATCAATCCAGTTAAATCCATTAAATCCACACATTTCGGGATGACACTATTTTCCGTCAGTCTCGGGTGGACAGCATCATTGTCGACACCTGTGCAGCAATGCGGTCAGGTGGCGGAGTAACACATCAAATGTGAAACAGTTTTAATATTTTGCTACCATCCACGTGATATTTTCTGGTCTGAAATCTCACACGATTAACCAATCAGATTCGTGGAAAAAATGTAATTGGATTAGAATGCATTGTAAATTATTTTCACTGATATTTCAATGGCAACACTGTGATTGATGGCGATTTACAACAAAACAAACAAATTTACAGATAGATTGTACAATACATTACCACTCAAAAGAAAGCTTTAGGTATTGTCAAATTGATTTCAGCAGTACATCAGTATGACATGAAAGCAACGGTTTCCAGGAAAGGTTGGAAAGGTGTTGACAGAGTGACTAGTACACAGTATATGATATGTTACCATTCTTGTCTTTTAAAATTAAGTTATATTATTTAAGTGTTGAAACTAAGGCCAAACAAAGCAACACAAAATCTGTAGTATAATAGTCTTTTCATAGAACTAGAACTACAACAGATTGATACAAAAACAGTTCCTGCAGCTATTACATTAAGGAATAAGTAATAATTTTGATTTATTTATTTAGTGCACAGGTAGTACTTATTGCTTATTGCTGATTTACCAATCATTATACTGTGCTTCAGATTTACTGATTGTATTTTAGTAGGACCTGGTCCTGTAAGAACATTTTTTTTTTTGCTCTATTTTTTATTTTACTTTTAAATTTGTCATTTTTATTCCCCTTTGTCCTTGTCGAGTTTGATTGATATGTGACATGTGCCTCTAGGTTTTTCCTAAATGTATGTATGAGGACTCTACTGCAAACAAAATCTTCCTCTGCTTACCAATAAAGTAACTTGAATTTGAACTCATGAAGGAATGTTGAGTCATTAGCTACTCTACATGTTCTTGATTGATAATGACACCTTTTGCTATTGGTGCAAGATTATAAATAAACAGTATATGACTTCTTTTCACCACCATCATTGCACTTAATAGTGGTTGCACTGAAATCACCCTTCTTTTCACAATCACCATTACCCTTACTGACTGGAAGAAAAGATTGATGCCCATCTCTGGAAAGGAAAGGGTGATTGCATGGATTGCAACAACCATAGGGGTATTACAATAATATTATTATATTAGGTAGGGTAGATACTTTCAAGTACTGGTCTGAACACCATCCACTCCCAGTTATTTACAACTCAGTAATAGGAGCAGTCAGGCTTCATGCCCAAGGAGCCAACTATTAACTGCATCCAAGCTCTGTGAGTACTCACTGAATGCAAGCGCAAATACCGGCAGTGCGTCTTTGCAGCTAATGCTGATTTTTGCAAAGTGTTTGAGTCAGGTGGCTGGGCTGCTCTGTGGGACATTATGACAGTTTGTTGGATCCTGAACAGGTTACTGGACATCGTAGCCATCTTCAGACTTTCAGACTTCTCCCCATTCATGATCAGGCTTCTATTCTATTCAACATTTTGATAGACTACGCATTTGGTAGGATTATGGAAACTAGCAACCGAGGTGCTTTTTGTTGTCAAGGAAAGGTTATCTGACCTTGACCTTGGGGACGATGCTGTGATCTTTGCAGGATCAATGGATGACCTGATTGCAGCACTTGAGAAGCTGAGTGAGGAGTCAGACTGGCTGAGTTTGTGATTGTCCTTGATTAAGGCTAAGAATCAGACTTTTAATGACTTCCTGGACTTAGCCAACAGATGTTTATCTGTATGCAGCAAAAGTATTGAACTTGTAGAGAAATTCACTTGTCTCAGCAGTGATATTTATGTTTCTGGGTCATTGGCTTTTGAGATCAAGCTTGTGGTTGTGAGACTTGGATGTTAAGCACTGACCAATGACAACAACTGGATGTGTTTAGTGCTAGGTCTCTTCAGAGGATCCTTGGAATGTGAATGTGAATCCTTGTGAATGTGTTTGTTTGTCTGTATGTGGCCCTGCAGTAGACTGGCGTCCTTTTCATGGTGTGCTCCGCCTCGAGCTCTGTGGCTGCTAGGATAGGCTCCAGCCCCCTGCCACCCTTAACTGGAAAAGCAGTTGAAGATGAGTGAAAATAATGTTAAATTACTCGGCACCACACTGCACCACACCGTACAGTACCGACCCAAACCACTCAGTGGAAACGAGGCTGTTGACTTATGCTGGCTAATCGTCAGGGTGTGACAGCTGCATTAATTTATTAGACGTACGCCCATGTATGCCAGCGTTTTTAATACAGTCAGCATACGCAGGCTAAATTGTGAAGGTGTGACAGGGCCTTTAGTTTTTTATTTTTTATATTTTTTGCAAAAATTTCAAACAAACTTTCCTCATGTTGTCATTATGGGGTGTTGTGAGTAGAATTTTGATGGGAAAAAATGAATTTACTCCATTATGGAATAAGGCTGTAACATAACAAAATGTGGAAAAAAAATTAAATGCTGTGAATACTTTCTGGATGCACTGTATGTATTACAGCTGAAGTATATTCACAACAGATTCACACTTTTCATATGAATAGTTGTGAGGTTTTGCATGTTGGACTCCGTCTTTTCAGATACCCACCAGGTCCATAAGCTTTGGCCTTGTTTGGAAAAAGGTGTTTAGGTCTCAGAGGAGCTCCGGGCTTCAGCTTTGCTTTGGGGAACTGAGACAGATAGGTCATCACCGAATGCTCATCCACATCTGGATCCACAATCTCTTCGGGGGCAATCACCTACAGCGCAGACAGCAAAAAAGATGTCACCCACGAGTCTGTGTGGCCACATAGTTGGATTTTATCCAAAACATATTCCTCATTTTTTGAAAAGCCTTGACAAAGAGCCTGTAACATGCAATGACTGAAAAGGTAGACACTTGAATGAGTCCATCTACTCCATTGTGTTAATATGATAACTTAAAAACAATAATAAAGTCTTGTAACTCTCCAAACTAACAGAGCACATATAATGATGACAAACTGATTAAAATCTGGTGAACTTTGATACACCCAAAAAATCTGAAATGCAGCTTTGTAGATGTGCCGGCCACCTGCTAAATGGATAATGATACCATTTTTGCACACAGAATAATAAGTCAGAGAAGTTAACCATTATTTTCTCCTTTTTCAGTATTTAACATTTCAAAATGTAAATAACAGAGTCATAACAGAGTCAGAGTCATTTTTCCTTATATGAGTAGTAACATACCTACATACGGTGTTTACACCTCCCCGTTAGTCAGAATGGGTCAAATCTGTGATAATTACCAAAGTTTTTCCATTAGACACCATAAACTTACTAGTAGATTAGTTAAACAAGGGTTTCTGTATAACAAATTGGTTCTTCTTTTTTAAAGATTTTTTAACAAATATCAAGAGATACAGTAATATCTATGTTTGGGGTTCCCATTAAAAAGCATGTAAAAGATGGAATTTTTTTCAGCCTATATCAGCTAGCCATAACTTTACAATTAGGATATACTTTAGATACAACCCAAAACATATTATTATCTTAGCTATATTATTATTTTATTTATTTATTTTCCCTCCTTACTATTACTTTCCTACTATGTGTTAACTAGTCCTACTACTGTCTACATTAGCTATAATGTTTGTTAGCTTACCTGGAATTTTTCCCTCTCCGTTTAACTAGTTATAGGCTACCTGGCCTACTTGTTGCTGCAGCCATAAGCCTCTCTTTAGCCAGAGGCGATACCACCTTTATATCCTTTCACATAGGTACTTGTGTCTTTTCTCCATATGCATTTCGGCACGCTTTGACTTTTTCTTGTTTTTTTAATGTTAATATATTTGTGATAAATATTGGAGGAGCGGGGTATTATTAGTTTTACCTAACAGCTAACGTTAGCTTATCTAGCTGGCTGTAGCACCGTTTATCGTAGCTAACATTATAGTTGGTTCTTTTCTGTTTGAAAACCTACAGTAATACACACTTTTGTCTACATTTGCTGTTAAATTTATTTGTTTATAATGTTATTGTAGGATTTTACTATGCTATTATACTTTATACCTAGTTACCGGTTTTGTTTATCTTGTTAGCTAGCTAGGTACGGTTGGCTTATTAACGGCTAATTTATGGTAGCTCTTCTTCCTACTTAGTTAGCTTATTTTCATTATTTACATTTTTTACATGATGTAGATTTTTTTAATATTCTTCAATTTAGGGGTTCTATAATAGATATCAACATATAATACCTAGTTTTAGGTTTCTATTTGATAGCATATATATTTTGTAATTTGTGTTCCTATAATAAGCTAGCAGGTTTATTATATTTCCTATGAGATAATAATATGACAATTCCAATTTCTTGAGTCGCTTGGGTGGGTAGGGAGAGTTCCCATGGAATAAAAAAGGTTTTCAACCTACCATCCCTGGTTCTCAAGACCAGGCTCTACTCTACTCTATTTTACTCTTCTATTCTACTCTTCCTTTTTAAGATATTTAGATATACCTTAGTATACACTAGTAACGTTCTCCTTAGAATTGGAATATATTATAGAAGACTTACCTTACTGAATTTTCATACTTCTACCCAACCCTGCTTAAGGGATTTTGTTTAAATTTAACAGCAAAAGTAAAAGAGAATGAAGGAATTGATTAAGCCGAGTGGGGATTGAACAGGTTCAGTGAGACAGAGATGGTTTGCACACAGAAATGTACAATAGCAGAGACATGAACCACTAATTTCTGATGGTTTAACAGTAGTTACATTCTATAACCCGAATAACATGGTCACAAGTCCACACAACCCCCTGGGAAGGATTTTTTTCAATGTAAATAGCCAAAGCAGACATTTTTCCTTTCTCTCTTTGCCTCTCTCCTCGTGTGGTTTGGACCAGTGTTACCACAGTTACTTTGAAATGTTACTTTATTATTGACTTTTTTACTTACTTTATATAGTTACTTTATACCTTTACATCATTGGCAGCTTTATGCAGTTACTTTCTTAGGAGCTGCAGGCGACTTGCAACTAATAAGTAATGTAACTAATAAGGTAACTAGTAATCTAACTAATACTTACTTTTCTGAGTACTCAATCTTAAAAATAACCAAGTTAGATTACTAGTTACTTTATTAGTTACATTCATCAGCTGCTGACAAGTTGTCCACAGATGCTAATGAAGTAACTGTATAAAGTAACTGTAGAATGTAACTGTATAAACTAACCAATAAAGTAATTTTGCAAATTTACTTTGGCAACACTGATTTGGACATTTTGTATCTTAAAAAAAGATTGTGAGTTTTTTTCATGTCAACAGCCGAGGTCTGACCACCAAAGGCCACGGCTGTATGTAAGCAATTTAAGAATACATTTACACTTGAGTTTACCGGATTAACCTGAAAAGGAACTGGATTGTTAAAACTAAACACATTGTAATTTGTAACATGAAAAAAAGCTCTTTACATCCAGCTTTCCCTGATTAAACACAGTGAAGAGGGATTGAAGAAGGATTAATCTTATTTAGTCCCTCCACCTCTGACTCCTCTTGCATTTCAAGCACTCGTTTTCCTGTCTGTCAAATAACAGTGTAAAGCCGGTTATATTTAACCCAGAGACAGCAGGGTTAAGGATTGTTGCACTTAACAAGCCAGCATTCCGAGCCAGCACCCCCCACCCACCCCCCACCCAGTATCTTCTTTAACACTAGCATACTAGAATCCAGTCCCCTGGCCTGCAGAGGCATGACGTACACCCACTGGCTATCTCACCAACGCTAAGCCTCTTGGAGGATACTGAGCGTCTGAAAGACAAAACAAGTAAACAACCAGCATGGTGAACTTTACAAAATTCAGACTTGCAATCTTCCAGCTGGGACCAGAGATACTGCACTCGTGGTCTGTTCACATTGTTCATTCCCACCTCGGTTTCAGCGCCTGACTCTGAAGGCGTGAAGAAAACTCTCACCTCCCCAAACTGACAAATCTACCAAATAAAACTCCAACACTTCCTGAGAGCCAAAATAAAGTCAACAGAAATGTTGCAAGTGAGTTTGATCATAAATATTTCACGACTTCCTGCAGCACAAGCTCCCCAGATAAACACTAGACTCAATTCGGTTATGAGCAAGATTTCCATCTAATAAATATATGTAGCCCCAACTCAAATAAAGCATATCCATGCAAGATAACTTAATTTCATTTAGTTGGGACTACATACATTTATTAGAAATCCTGCCCATAATTGATTGATCCAATGAGCCATTTTTTGAGTGTAGTACTCTGCAAAATGAATCTTGCCCATTTTTATGGCTGTGATGCCTCACAGTGTTTGTGCATGTGCATGTAGTGAGGAGATGCTAAATACTTCTGGATGCTAGTTTGCGTGCATGAACTGTGATGATTTCCAGTGTTTGACAATTACCCACCCATGCACTCAAAAAATGGCTCATTGGATGAACTCAATTCAATTATGTGCAGGATTTCCATCTAATAAATATAGGTAGCCCCACCTCAAATAAAGCACATCTATGCAAGATAATGTAATTTAATTTAGTTGGGACTACCTATATTTATTCGATGGAATCCAATCCAATGAATCAGTTTTTCGAGTGTATCACTCAAACAAATAACTTATTGGATGAACTCAATTCAATTATGGGCATGATTTCCATCTAATAAATATATGTAGCCCCAACTCAAATAAAGCACATCCATGCAAGACAACGTAATTTAAATTTAATTGGGACTACATATATTTATTAGATGGAAATCCTGCACATAACTGAATTGAGTTCATCCAATGAGCCATTTTTGAGTGTATCCACTCATATGTGAACCAGCTGGCAAACCAAGAAACGTTTGTGGGGATGCACTACCATGCACCTTACCTGAGGAACGCCCAGCCAGTCGTCAGCCTGTTGCATGGCTTCCCTGGCATTCTCCACAGGCTGGCTTGGGTCCCACTCCGCCCAATCAGGGCACAGACCTAACACAATGTAAACAAGGCGATTAGACCGCTGTGCACTCAGACGTGCGGCTACAGTGTCGTGCTGTGATAAGGCAACGCTGGCTGTCACCGCTATCTGCACAACACCTGCAACTACATCGTCGCATGACCATACCCACGCGCGTCGCTTCAGTGAACTCGGGATGTGTGACAAATAAGGTCTGGCTCAGCAAATGCACGAGTGTTTAAAAGAAACCTCAACAGACAGTCTGGCACTTTCAATGGAGCTAAAGCTAGACTCCACCATGCTGCTGCTAATGCCTAAATTGGATTACTGTTGGAAATGAAGTGGGCCATTCGCTCATAAGGCTCAGGAACACCACAGAATACCATTATCCAATTAATACAGACACAGTAATTCAGTATAAATAGTGATTTAAAGACAGTTTGCATCTGTCAACAGTGGAGCAATGTGCAGTAGCACAGAAGACATGAACTGTAATTTCTAAAAGTAATTTTGGAGGCCTTGAAGCAGGGGCGGTGGCAGGAAATCTATTTTGGGACTGAGTGTGTGTGTGTGTGTGTGTGTGTTGGGGGGGAGTGTATTACCTCATAGATTGTGCCATTTCCTTACTTTGAAACACTAAATCTTTTCCTGAATTAACTGGTTCATTGTTCATTGAGTGTTTCAGGTTTTTGATTTTTTTTTCTGAATCATTTGTTTCATTTAGTTGTTTGATTGACTTGTAATGATGTATATTGATAAACCAGTTATTTAATTTTGTTTTCTGTGTTGTTTAAAACAGGGAATCATTTGCTTAACCAAGGAATTCCCACTTCACACTAAATGTCTCTATGTCTTCACACTAAATGTCTCTATGTCTTCACACTAAATATCTCTATGTCTTCACACTAAATGTTTCTATGTCTTCACACTAAATATCTCTATGTCTTCACACTAAATGTTTCTATGTCTTCACACTAAATGTCTCTGTGTCTTCACATTAAATATCTCTATGTCTTCACATTAAATGTTTCTGTCTTCACACTAAATATCTCTGTCTTCACACTAAATGTCTCTATGTCTTCACACTAAATATCTCTATGTCTTCACACCAAATGTCTCTATGTCTTCACACTAAATGTCTCTATGTCTTCACACTAAATATCTCTATGTCTTCACACTAAATGTTTCTATGTCTTCACACTAAATGTCTCTGTGTCTTCACATTAAATATCTCTATGTCTTCACATTAAATGTTTCTGTCTTCACACTAAATATCTCTATGTCTTCACACTAAATGTCTCTATGTCTTCACACTAAATATCTCTATGTCTTCACACTAAATGTCTCTGTGTCTTCACATTAAATATCTCTATGTCTTCACATTAAATGTTTCTGTCTTCACACTAAATATCTCTATGTCTTCACACTAAATGTTTCTATGTCTTCACACTAAATGTTTCTGTCTTCACACTAAATATCTCTATGTCTTCACATTAAATGTCTCTATGTCTTCACACTAAATATCTCTGTCTTCACACTAAATGTTTCTGTCTTCACACTAAATATCTCTATGTCTTCACACTAAATGTCTCTATGTCTTCACACTAAATATCGCTATGTCTTCACACTAAATGTTTCTATGTCTTCACACTAAATGTCTCTATGTCTTCACATTAAATATCTATGTTTTCACACTAAATGTTTCTATGTCTTCACACTAAATATCTCTATGTCTTCACACTAAATGTCTCTATGTCTTCACACTAAATATCTCTATGTCTTCACACTAAATGTCTCTATGTCTTCACACTAAATATCTCTATGTCTTCACACTAAATGTTTCTATGTCTTCACACTAAATGTTTCTATGTCTTCACACTAAATATCTCTATGTCTTCACACTAAATATCTCTGTCTTCACACTAAATATCTCTGTCTTCACACTAAATATCTCTGTCTTCACACTAAATATCTCTATGTCTTCACACTAAATGTTTCTATGTCTTCACACTAAATGTCTCTATGTCTTCACATTAAATATCTGTGTCTTCACACTAAATGTTTCTGTCTTCACACTAAATGTCTCTGTCTTCACACTAAATATCTCTATGTCTTCACACTAAATGTCTCTATGTCTTCACACTAAATATCTCTATGTCTTCACACTAACTGTCTCTATGTCTTCACACTAAATGTCTCTATGTCTTCACACTAAATATCTCTGTGTCTTCACACTAAATGTCTCTATGTCTTCACACTAAATATCGCTATGTCTTCACACTAAATGTCTCTATGTCTTCACACTAAATGTCTCTATGTCTTCACACTAAATATCACTATGTCTTCACACTAAATGTTTCTATGTCTTCACACTAAATGTCTCTATGTCTTCACACTAAATGTCTCTGTCTTCACACTAAATGTCTCTATGTCTTCACATTAAATATCTCTATGTCTTCACATTAAATATCTCTGTCTTCACACTAAATGTTTCTGTCTTCACACTAAATGTCTCTGTCTTCACACTAAATCTCTCTATGTCTTCACACTAAATCTCTCTATGTCTTCACACTAAATGTTGAAACACCAAATGATATTTAAATTACAATAATTCATTCAAAATCAATTCCTGACCCATGTCGTCTTTTAAAACAGAAAATCATTGTCTCACACACTTGGTTCATGTTTTAAATGCTTCATAACATTGAATCATTCCCTGAAGCAATTGTTTTATTTAGTTTTTTTGTGTTTGGAAACAGCTATTGATTTTGTGAATCAAGACATTGTCACTGTGTGCTTGACATCACCATTCCAGTGTTTCAAGCACTTTCAAGCCCTATGAAACACCGAAAGAAACAAAATGTTGAATTCAGTGTTTGGAGCACTTCGAAACAATGAATTATTTACTGAAACAATTATTTCATTTTAGCATTTCACATTTGGAAACAAAAAAAAAAAAATCTTTTTCTGAAGCACTTGTTTTGTTCAGTTTTTCAAGCATTTCAAAATAGCGAATCATGTTCTGAAAGGACAGCAATGTTTAATTTATTCTTTTCTTGAAACAGAATCAAGGACTGAATCAAACTGACTCAAAGAATTCTCATTTTGTTTGTGAGTTCAGAGCATTTTGAAATGGAACCATTATAGGATGCAATTGGTTTATTTGGTGGTTTGAACCTTTTGACACAATTAATTATTTTATTTAACAATTTTTTTTATCCTGTTTTTCAATAAATACTGAATTATTTTCTGAAGAAAGTGGATCACTTGGGTTGATTTCTGCCATTATTATAAGTGAAATATTTCATCATTGGTATAAACCTGAAATCTAACCCAGTCAGTGTGAATACTAAATTCAGCATTTACTGTAATCTCAGCAAAAAAATGTTCCTCAAACTCCAACCATAACCCCATGCCTCTCAAAACCTAACATTACTGCAATTCCAAGAGTAAGATAAATAAACAAAATGTGCAATGGTATATTTTTTTAAGTCATAAATAATTTAAGGTCGGGCTCACAGCAGAGCTCCCACAGTGTCTTTCTGTATTTTGAAAGGCAGCAGCAGCACCTTGTATGGTCAGTGTTGCATTACAGTGTTTGAACGATGCATCTCCTCAGATCAATGGCTTGTATAAACACAGTTAAACACGACGTTCTGCACTCCTCCACCATTGGCGAAGCAAAGACGACTCAAATGTTGAGTGTTGGACGTCCAACTTCGAGCTGGCAGCAGCTCAAATGATGGGCTTGCGATCCACGGATCTATGGCTTACCCACCTCCCCGTGACACATCACTCTGTATTTTGATGTGGAGCCAAACATTCCCCTTGACAGAAGACAGAAGGAATGGTGACCAAATTTGGGGTGTTGTGTAGCAGCAACGCTATAAACACTAAGGCCAGACATGGGGCTTCAGGCTCCGAAACAGTGAATGTGAAGGCTTCAGTCACTGTGGGACAGCTGGCAGAGACGTCCTCCAGCCTTCTACCCTGTGACGCTACCTGCTCTACCGTGACAGATTACACCGGCGGACATCTACTCCTATGTGTGTGTGTGTGTGTGTGTGTGAAGGATATACAATAACGCATCAAGATGAGGTGCAAAGGAGGCAAATACAAAAGCTGACATATGCCTGACCTGGAGCAACCATGAAAAACCGCACTAATCCCTTATGCAAACCCTGCACATAAGCTGAGTCAGCACATGTCCCAATGATGTCTTACCAGGGGCACAGTTGTCGACAAGCGCTCCCAGAGCTTTGCCGTCCCTCCAGTCCCGGTTGAAGTTGGTGATGGGCAGCTGGGGCACTTTGTTCTGGATCCAGCCCAACAGACGCTGCTTAGGGGTTTGTTTCTTAGCCTCGTCGTCATCCTCGTCATCCCACATGGGCATAGAGATGGAATAGTGAAGGATGAGAGTCCAGATAAGACCCAGGATCAGCTTCAGGTTCCCATCCACAATGGCTTTGCTATCTGTCATAAAAACAACAGTGATCATAAATATGTGTTCTATGTGATGTTCAAGACCGTGCTTCTTTTAATTACATTTTCATTCCATTTTTACAGCCGTAGTCACATTAATACATTGATAGCAATCAAGCCTTTGGGTGCTTTACTCACCTTTGACAATTGCTTTACACTGAGAAATCCTTTTGTGGAAAAAAATATTAGCAATACCACTGGAGGTGTATACTGTTATCATCATCTTGGTGTCAATGCAACAATGTTTGTTAACTATGTCACTATGTTTGACTATGGATGTGAAGAACTGGTTTTGATTTTATATATATACGAGGTCTATTAGAAAAGTATCCGACCTTATTATTTTTTTCAAAAACCATATGGATTTGAATCACGTGTGATTACATCAGACATGCTTGAACCCTCGTGGGCATGCGAGAGTTTTTTCACGCCTGTCGGTTACGTCATTCGCCTGTGGGCAGTCTTTGAGTGAGGAGTCGTCCACCCGCTCGTCGATTTTTTTCATTGTTTAGGAATGGCTCAGAGACTGTTGCTTTGTTTGATAAAATTTTTTTCAAAACTGTAAGGCACAACTGAGTGGACACCATTCAATAAATTCAGCTGGTTTTCGGTAAAAATTTTAACGGCTGATGAGAGATTTTGGTCTGGTAGTGTCGCTTTAAGGACGGTCCACGGTGCCTGACGGCGATCTGCGCTTCGAGGCGGCAGCGTCTCGCCATTTCAAGTTGAAAACTTCCACATTTCAGGCTCTGTTGACGCAGTAAGTCGTCAGAGAACAGAGAACTTTCAGAAGAAGTCGGCATGAGGAGTTTATTCGGACATTCCATTGTTAACGGTCATTTTGTAATGAAAGAACGTGCGGGCAGAGTCGCATGTCGGGCTGGACCCGACCGCGGGGGGTCGCGGCAGGAAAAACACCTCCGTTGGAAACCTTAACGGGCAAGTTGGAACATGCCCAAGCTGTTAAACAATTTCTCAGTTACTCACTTGTTGAAAGCCATTAAAAGCCGCCTGAATTCTACAAATGGTTTTCAACACGGAGGTGTTTTTCCTGTCGCGGCGTACACAGATTTGCCGAGTCGTCACGGAAACGACTCGGCGAATTTGCGCGTACGTCTTTCATTAAAAAAATGTCCTTAAACAGTGGAATGTCCGCATAAATTCCTCATGCCGGCCTCTTCTGAATCTTCTCTGTTCTCTCACGATGTCCTGGGTGAATTAAGCCTTAAATTAGGATGTTTTCAGCTCGAAACAGGCCGACGACAGCGCCTGGAAGC